>NW_015150860.1:422317-481906 GCF_000732505.1 Cyprinodon variegatus
ATAAAAGGGTGATAAAGACTTTGCACCAGTAGTAAGGACAGTTACCAATTTTGGTCATTCCACCACCCCTGATAAATTAACCCCAAGCCTTACACAGTAGAATATATTCAAATGAAATATATTCTGTACATTATACAACTTTTTTTCCTTATTAGACTTCCATAACAAATGTTGCATTCTGTAGATTAGAAAAATAACAAAACACAAACACCTTTGATCTATAAGCCAGGTGCTGCTATAATGAGTATTATTTAATCTGAAAATAAATCAGCTATGATAGCAGGAGTTCTGTATTTTATAGTTGCTAGGATAACACCAAAGATACTGATGTCTGCAATAAATAATAGTTATTGATTCAGTGTACATGAAGCAGTCATGGGTTGATGTGTTTCTCTAGTGGATGCTGGGAAACGCTTCAGGCCCCTGACCAAAATTAATCTGTGAACAAACACATAAATAAAGTAACTACAGTCCCCTGTTTGTGATGACGTGTTTTCTTCCCTACAACGCTTCCTCTTTTGGTCGTAGTGTTCGAACTTGTTATAAATCTGATGATTAGATTCGAACAGGGGGCACTCAAATACATTTTTCAAGTTTAATTTATGAAATCTATGTTGTTGGGGTTTTTTTTATATCAAAACAAAAAAAGAATAGTGTAGATTTACATGTGGGATAAAAAATAAAACAAAAAATCCAAAAATAGGGTTCCAATCTTGACAAACCAGAGTAATTACAACAAAAAAAACAGATTAAAATCTACTCTTAGACGACTAAATATTCATATCAGTAATACGTTGTTCCCCGCAGTCTTTTTCAGGTTTCTATACTGAGTTCCAAGTGAGTTATGGCGACATAAAACATAGAGCATTTAATTTGAAAACAACATCAGAAGATATGACAAATCATTTCTAGTTTACAAGAAACAAACATACTAAAAGGTGCAGGTTTATTTTGCCACTTAAACTTTAAATTCTTAAATTTTCCTGATTCCTTCATCTTGCATGTAGCAAACACAGTCCTGTTGCAATAGATCTAAATATAATTCTGTTAATTATTTCTGTATTCGCTGAAAAAGACCTGAATGAATTGTTAAATAACTTTTAAAAAAACATGTACTGAAACTATATGAAATGTCCTTCCATGCATATTTTTAAAGGATTTTGCCATTATTTTATTGAGATTGTGTGTTTTTAATCTGCTAATCAAGATCTATATGTTCTTTATCAACATAACCTAATTTAATAATTAATTTCTGCTTAACCAATTTTATTTAGGAAAATTAAAAAAAGGAAATAGCTTTTCGACTGGGCGCAAATCCTGTGGAAATCTGAAAAGCTGAAGGAGGATGAATTTAAGTTGAATGCAAATACATTCACCACCAAACTGATTACCATCCATCTTGATTTTTACAGTATTGTGATTTACAGATTGCAATCAAGCAGTTTGTGTATTAATTTTACTTCATCTCACAGGACTATGCTGTGCTTACGGCATAAATAATGAATATTATTTAGAATTTGGTGGATTCTTTCTTGCATGCCCATCTTAGAAGTTACTGATAACCAGGATATTATGAGAGACGTCAGTCCATACCATTGTTGATGTTCTCCTGCCTGTCCTTCTCTATAGCTTGCTCCACGGCTCTCTGCACAAACGGCCGACTCCACTCGTAGGTGTTGTCCTCCAGCAGCACTACGTTCATTTTGTATTTATGATTTGAGTACAAACAGTCGTCTAGTATTTTGTTGCCAGACACCACCAGTACCAGCACTCCCAGGTAGAGTAAACAGTCCAAGCAGTACATTATTGATCTTGGAAAATGTTCCTTTCTTCCAGCTTCTACATGTCAAACAGATACAAGTTGGTTGAGAGAAATCAAAGGAAAGAAGCAGGCCTTTTTTCACGTGTTGTGTCTGATCCTCTCCACCGGCTGCATATATCCAAAGACAGAAGTGAGAAACTTTCTGTGTAACTAGGCAGAAGTTACAGCGCTTCTTCTTTTACTATCCAACATCAAAATGAAAGGACAAAGCAAGCTTTTCTCTAAGGTACGCACTGCTAACACTAAAGAACAAAATAATATCAGTACTGCAGAGATTAAATGTTTACTCCTGTATGCCTTTTACTTCTTTAGCTGCAGTCTAAGATCAGTCCTCCACCGCCTTGATACGGACTGGTTGGTCTGTCTTATATTGGTTAATGAACAACTGCAAGGTGACAGTCAGTGCATGGCAGAGAGGGAGGTGCAGAAAAAAACTCCCACACTCAATCTGGACAAACACCTCCCCTAAAAAAAGAACTAAAAGCCTAAAAGAATAACAGGCTTAGATTTGAACCCAATTTATTCATGTGGTAGTAATTGAACCGGAGAGATGGAGCGTCAAGGTGCATGCACAGAGCCTCTTTAACATAATAAATACGATATTGTGCTCCTGTGTTTAACAATTCATAACTCTACAGCAAGATATATATTTATTAAAAACAGCACTTTAAGAAGCATATCAGAATACAGTACATAATACATCAGCTTTGTGTCTGTTTTCTAAGACAATGCTCCTTTTTTCCTACAGGTTATTACTAAGAAGAAGCCGAGGAAACCTTTTACGGTGAAAGGGGCAAAGGTCACCAGAGGCCCATAAAAGCCAAGCAGATAAATATTGTCGGCTATAAAAGCAAGGGGGATTTAGATGATAAAAGTCTGCTGGTAAACCATTGTCCCACATGTTGAAAAAAATCGTCCTTACCCAATCAGATACTCAAATCAAATTGCTTCTTGATGTTATAGCGGGCTACTGACATTACACAAAGGTGCTTCAGAATATGAAGTCTTACAAAAGTCGCATATGTTTTGAAACAGGGCAAGGTGCTAAAAAAATCTAATTAAAAACACAATTTGCATGTTTATTTCCACTCTAATCTAGTTACAGCCCTATAAGGCTTAGCATAAAATTTTTAGATCTGTCAGATTTATGTTTATGGATCACAGCCGTGAACAAGTAAACAAGTGAACAAGAGGGATCTAACCTTTTTAATGATGTTGCTTTAGAGAAATATCAGCTGTGCTGCTGCCATCAACACCTTTGTTTATAAATGTTGGAGCTGATTGACAGTTGCCTTTTGTATCTCTGCTGCTGTTTCCTTGAACCCTAGTTAGCTTCACTAGTCAGCACACTGTGTCTGCTTCTGCAGGAGGTTTCGTCCTGTTAAAAGGGAGTTTTTCCTCTCCACTGTCGCTACAAGCATGCTTCATGTGAGGGATTTCCCTTGAGTCAATGAGTTGATGCAATCAACTGGTTTTCTTTAGATAGAAAACTTTGAATCAATTTGACTGTATGATCTGGTTGAACTGTCTCTGTAAAATGCCTTGAGATGGCATGTGTTGTTAATTGCCATTATATATAAACTGAATTGAAAACTGAATTTAATTAACATTAACAAATACTTGTGTAGGGTTGCTTCATGTTAGTGTTAACTAATCAGAGATGTTATTTAGAAAGCCTAGTTTGTCCATAACATCAGGTCCACTTGACCGGATGACTCCAACTTAAAGGTTATTGCAGCAACATCATCATCAAGACTATGATAAAAAAAAAAAAAATGCATCCACAGAATATCCAGAGCAGGGCAAAATAACAGTATTCACTTTGAGAGAAAAAAAAAAGTATAAAAATTTATAGAAATAATTTTTTTTTTTATTTTGAAAGGTGATAAACGTATATATACATATACATATTTTGATGACCACACAGAACAAACAAAGCTCTACCTACTAAAACCTAATAAATCAATTTATGTAGAGAAAAAAATAGAAGGTTCTAAGGAAGAAACCAAGTGAACATTTAACAGCTAAGATATGGAGAGAGGCTTTCTGGGGGTGAAGCTCAGCTCAGGATTTTGGTTTAGAGACGACATTTATGCATTTGGCCAACAGACACTAATGGCAATGTAATCTTATCATGAAGTCTTTACCTGTTGAAGATCATCACCTTTTTGAAAAATAAAACTGAGTATTCAGGCATTTTCATTTGTAAAAAAAATATCATGATTGGTTTGTGGATTGAGGACCCAAAAGCAGAGGCAGGCAAGCAGAGGTGAATTTATAGTTGATTTAATGAAGAGTTACTGAAGAAACAAAGTCCAAACAAACAGGCAACCAAGAATCCAAAAATGAAAACAAAGCCCCCCCCCCAAAAAAAAAAAATCAGAAACCAAGAGTCCAAAATTCAAAGCATGAAAAATAAGTAAAAACGAACCAGAGACCATAGAGTCATCAGGGGAATTAAAGTATCCAGGAGAAAGGCTCAGAGAGACGTGTTGGAGGAAGATTGACGAAGTAAGACGAGAACCCAGCAAAGAGGATCTGAAGAGAGAGGGCTTTTAAAGGAGACAAAGAGAGGGCTAATGAGCAGATTGGGAACAGGTGAGCACAGAGCAGAAACAAAACAGGAGCTAGGGAGAAGGGAGAACACAAGATGGCAGCAGAGGGCAACAAATGAAAAACCTGGAAGACTGGAAATAACTAGAAAACACAACAAAATAATAATTAAACCACTAAGACTATAAAACATGGAGCAAAGTAAAACACTCAAAGAAAACATAACAGAACCAAGATTGAGACAGTAACTAAGAATTAACCAGAGAACACAGCAAAAATAAAAAATAAAACCACTAACACTACAAACAAGAAGTAAAGCAAAACTGAACACTAAAGGAAAAACATCACAGAAATCTAACAAAAAATATATATACATATCAAAAAAATCAGTTTATAAAAGTTTAACAGAAAAGCTTTTCTGTTAAATATTAAGGAACTGAAACCAAATATAAACCCTTCAATTCAAACTACAGGTCCTTCTCAAAATATTAGTATATTGTGATAAAATATAAAACTTACCCATGATTGGTGTTTTGAGTGATGAACCAGGCTGGGAGTTTTAAAAGCCTCAGGAATCTTTTGCAGGCGTTTAGAGTAAATTTCTTGATTCAGATAATGTGGTGCATAGCTCCTTTAGAGACCTCTTTAATGATTTGCTAATTTTCTGGGATTGGAATTTTGGTTTTTCATGAGCTGTATGCCAAAATCAACCTTATTAAGACTATAAAAGACCTGAAATATTTCAATCAGTGAGCAATGAATCCAAATTATATGAATGTTCAAGTTTTATCATTACATTATGGAAAATTACAGCACAACCCTACTGATATAGAACGACAGATAGAATACAGCAGCACCTTGATATTATCACTGAAGTATATACAGTATTAATCAATACGAAATGTATAAAGTGGTAGCTGACAACTCTCTGAAAGACTTATCTGATACGAAAAATAAATAGCAAGAACATATAAAATATTTCTGTCATTCACTCAGGTACTTGCAGTGCATGTTTAACATACTGCATATCATATAAGACCAACATGATTTACTCTTGAAATTGGCCAGTTTTGCATGTTACAGTATATTGTGGATTATACAAGAGTCAGCTATATAAGCGGTATATGTGTAGATAATATATCACCATGTTTTCCATTTATTTTTTTTACTATGTCTACAAATAATAATAATAATAATAGTATGTCTCGTCGTATAAGTGTGATATTACATTTTTCTAAATGTGAAAGTTCCAGAATCATATAAGTTTCATTTATTTATTTGTTTACTTATTTATTTGTTCCTTTCATGAAAGTGGACAGCAACATTTGTAAATAATTGCACTCTACATTTTAAAATCCAAACCTCCACGATTGGAAAGGATTATCAAGAAGGAAACAATTTTTGTATTTGCCCCAATTTGAATAACATCTCTTAGCACTGATTTGTGATGATTAATTAATCTTTTCCATATGGGAGATATTCCCTATAGTCAGCATCCATCACAATGAGTTGGAGAGTTTCCTAAGCTAACTCTATCTCTGATCACTGATCTTTTTAGCTAGAAAATTAAAAAAAATTGCAATCGATATTACATTTAGAAAATTTTTTGACATTATATAAAACATCCTTAAGATCTAATACCTTGTATGACTTATTGAATGTGTAACAGGTTGAATAAATGTTTTGTTTCCACCCCTATTTTTTAGCTAATCTGCTACAATCCACATTATCCAGGCTGGGTAACCTTGTCACGAAGTCCATAAAATGAGCAAACACATTTAGGCTCCTGTCCAACATTTCCTGCACATCACACATTATCTTGTCCAGTTGCCACCTTGCAGAGTCGTAAACATCTTTATCAAACACACAGATGATGTTGTCATAACACTTTTGGATCAGGGTGCACCGCCATTTAGGACCATTACATTTCCACATGAAGAGGCTTTTCCTCTGTTTCAACATTGCAAAGGAAATAACAAAGTATTACTTTGTCACCTGGGTTGTTAAACAGCAGCTGGGTGGTGGTAATTGATGGCGTTCCCATCAGTACCAAAAATGACTCAGGAGTACTTTCCATTATGCATGTAGAGTTACAGTGTATTTATTGAGAACCATGTGTTGGAACATTCGTCTGACATGAAAAGAATGTTGTAACAGTTCTAGTCACTTGTTTATTTCCATTTGTATTACCGTACTTTAAAATGCAAAAAAAATGTGTGGGGGGGGGAATTATATATATATATATATATATATATATATATATATATATATATATATATATATATATATATATATATATATATATATACATATATAAACGTGTTTAAAATTAGTTGATCAATATTTACAGCACGTTTTGCTAAAAAGAAAAGTTAGAAAAATAACCCAAAAATTCTTCTCAATTAAGAGGAGCGCTTCTTTAACCTATTTTTACTTAGGTTAAGGAAAAAAAAAGATCAGTCCAAAAAATATTCAATTAAAAAAGTAATGGGTAAAAAAGACTACTTAATTACTGAGTAACTGAACATCGTATATGGTATACTAAGTAATATGACAACTGATATAATATGATAACTCAAATACAGCAATGTTCAATTTGTTGTATATAAAAGGCTAAAAATAAATAATGAAAATCCATCCAAATCTGCAACAACTGAAGTACAGGAACACCCTTAAACCTTTGTTTTTTTGTGAATAACTCTGTTTTGACTGCTGTCACACCTGCTCCTCTGCTGTGACCCACACACCTGGGATTCATCATCCTAATCAGCAGTTGCAGCGCTTTAAGGACGGACACATTCAGGCCATTTTCTTATTCAGACCAAGTCTGGCAAAATCTAGCCTGCTTGTCCTTCTTTTTTTTGTCCACTTATTCTGCCTGCCTGAACTTTTTCCGCAACCTTGGATTTCTGGCTTTGACCTTCTGCTTATCTGACCCCTAGATTACCTGCCAATTTGCCAACTGCTCAGTACTGGTGTCAATCTGTGCCTGAGGCGCAACATTTGACTTGACATTCAACTTAAGTCCTTCCCCAGACCAGAAACATGGCAAATAACGTCGACGAATTTTCTTTCTTAAATTGAAGTAAAACCATAGTTTGGGCAACGAGAAAACACTATATGTTACAGATATCAAAAATGCACCTTCCCCATTGTTAAACAGTGCGGTAGCAGGATGATAATGTAATAATGTTCTTTTATCAGCCAGCAAAGAAAAGCAGGTTGTAGTGTGAGTCGGATGGATCAAATTGTTGATCATGGCAGATTTCTTCTCATCCTGAGCCAGGTCTGAATTTTCCTCCTGCTGGCACTACAGTCATGGCTAAATGTATTGAGAATGACACAAATATATTTTCTCATGATCTGCTGCCCTCTGGTTTTCATGTGTGTATGTCAGATGTTTTCATCACATACAGAAATACAATTGCAATCATATTAGAAATAACAAAAGCTTTTAATGACAGTTAGAATGAGTTAATACAGTAAGTCAATATTTGCAGTGTTGACCCCTCTTCTTCAGGACCTCTGCAATTCTCCCTGGCATGCTCTCAATCAACTTCTGGACCAAATCCTGACTGATAGCAGTACATTCTTGCACAATCAATGCTTGCATTTTGTCAGAATTCCTAGGTTTTCGTTTGTCCACCCGTCTCCTTATGATTGACCACAAGTTTTCAATGGGATTAAGATCAGGGGAGTTTCCAGGCCATGGACCCAAAATTTCTAGGTTTTGTTCCCTGAGCCAGTTAGATATCACCTTTGCTTTATGGCAAGATGCTCCATCATCCTGAAAAAAGGCATTGATCATCACCAAACTGCTCTTGGACGGTTGGTCTCGGAGGACACTCTGGTACCATTCTTTATTCATGGCTGTGTTTTTAGGTAAGACTGTGAGAGAGCAGACTCCCTTGGATGTCTTGAATGGTTTCAGGATGCTTTACAGTTGGCCGAACAGTGTGTGCAGATGCACTCACACCTGCCTGCTGCCATTCCTGAGCAAGCTCTGCACTGCTGGTAGCCCGATCCTGCAGCTGAAACACTTTTAAGAGACGGTCCTGGCGCTTGCTGGTCTTTCTTGGGCGTCCTGGAGCCTTTTTGGCAACAATGAAACCTCTCTCCTTGAAGTTCTTGATGATGCGATAGATTGTTGACTGAGGTGCAATCTTTCTAGCTGCGATTCTCTTTCCTGTTAGGCCATGTTTGTGCAGTGCAATGATGACTGCACGTGTTTCTTTAGAGAAATCCATGGTTCACAGAAGAGAAACGATGATGCCAAGCACCAGCCTCCTTTTAAAGTGTCCAGTGATCTCCAGCCCTGTCCTCATCACCACTCACACCTGTGTTAATGGAGCAATCACTGAAACGATGTTAGCTGGTCATTTTAAGGCAGGGTTGCAATGACGTTGAAATGTGTTTTGGGGGATAAAGTTCATTTTCTAGGCAATTATTGACTTTGCAATTAATTGCTGTTACGCTGATCACTCTTTATAACATTCTGGAGTAGGCTATATGCAAAAACTGAAAGCAGTAGACTTTGTAAATATTAACATTTGAATGTCATGAAACGAGGACAGATGGACCCAGTGTTCAAGGAGAAACAGTCAGTAGGTAAGTTCAAAATGTTTAATAAATAACAAAACATTTTAAAGTGGAGCTGTGGCTTGCGGATACTGCAGGAGGGGGGCAGGGCACCGCCCAATCTCTGACACTCTGGCTTAGCAGAAGGAACAGTGGCCGATCAGGAGACGAGACAGACACAAAAACCTCTTTCCACTGGCCTCCAGGATCCAAAACATGAACCAAGGAATCAAAATAACAGACAGGCTAACAGAAAGACAAATAATGATCTGGCACTGAATGCTCAGGCTGAGCAAAGTTTGTAAACTAGGATCAAAATGGAATGTATATGGCTTCCAATGTGTCTGTATGATAGGATTGAATTGACCTTTTGTTATAAATTTCACTGGGATAACATTTGTCATGAATTGGTGCTGTATAAGCAAGCTTAACTGAACTGGAATCTTGGTCTGTTATATCAGATAATTTAGATGTAAGTTGTTTCACAATGCTCCTATGTGTGTATCTGACTGTCATCTGCATACATTACACATTTAACACCATCCGCCCTAGTTTTACCAAGTGTAAGGGATAGATCTTTATTAGGAAATCATCTACAGCCTGAAGAGATCAGAAAAAATATGGATTACAATGAGGCATTTGAAACACTGCTGGGAGGAGAGAAAGGAATACTGGAGTTAAAATAACTAGAGCTGATTTATCTTTTTTTTTACCAACTAGAGATGACAGGGTTTTTATCTATCTTAAATATGCACATTGTAGTTGAGTTTATGACACACTAATTAAACAATAAGAGAACTGGACTGTTGATTGCATGATTATAGCTTGTTTCTGTTTCTTTGTGAATCAGTTGATTAAAAACTGATGATTTGACTTAGATTTAAAAAAACAAGTATACAGATAAGAAGAGTGCTAAGAGTGGCAAGATAATTATCTGTGTAGTTTTGTCAATTAAAGAAGGCACTTATCTTTTTAGGACTAGAACAGTAAATATAAACTGTCAATGAACCCTGTATAAGTGGGTGGTTAGGGTATTTCATTATATTAAAAAAAAGTGTGTTAAAGTGAGTTCCTAAGAAATTAGTTTAGAAAGAAAACCTGCAATAAAAACAGAGCTTTATTATGTTTAACCAGAGGGTGTACAGTATGACTAAAAGCAAAAAGATGTAGTAAAATATTTTCTACTTGTATAAGAGCTGAAGTAATTTCATTGAGGAAACTCTAGAGGTCACTGTAGAAGCACAGATACAATGGGGTAAAAAAGTATTTTGTCAGCCACTGATTGTGCATGTTCTCCTTCAAAAGGAGAGAGAGATCTGTTATTTATATAGGCACATTTCATCTATTAAAGACAGTATAAAAAACAGAGGGTCACATTGAAGAATCTTAGAAGAGTTTATTTTAATATATGACAGAAAATAAGAATTTGGTCATCCACAAAAGAATAAAATGTCTGGCCCCCAGACACCTTGGGATCTGTAACTTCTCCTTTAAGCAGCTCCTCTGTCCTGTGCTCATTACCCGAGTCAATGGCTGTCTGATCACACCTTTCCACAGCCTCAAACAGTCGGACTCCAAACCCAATCATTGCCAACACCAAAGAGTTCTTGAAGGACAACAAGAAGGAACCTGTAGACCTGCACCCGACTGTGAAGAGTGAATGTACAAGAGCCAAGCAGTTTGGTGTGAATAAATAAACTCCGGGAGCATTTGGAAGAAAATATAACACTTATAAGACCAATGGTAATGTTACTTGATCTGGGGCCCTATGCAAGATTTCATCATGTGGGGTGGAAATGCTCTTCAGAATGGTGGGCAAACATCCCAGAGCTGCAAGGAGGGACCTGATGAATGACCTGCAGAGAGCTCGAACCAAAGGAACAAAGTCAGTCACAGTCACACAGTACGATCAGAGGGACTCGCATTCTTCAGTACCAGTTGTGTTCTCCTGCTTTAAGTCCCTGTAACACCTTGACGATTTAGACCAGGGTATGCCTAACATACGTAAAAAATCTGCAAAAATGCTGGCATATGTTGGATAAGTTATTGGTATTTTTGTATAAGTTTTGAGCATGCTGAAGCACGCTGGGATACGTCGACATATACGGCGAGTACGTCAAGAAATTTTGAGTAACTTACCTGCATAAGTTACAGGTAAGTTATTTGATCGTTGACACACGTTACATGTAAATTACTTCTAAGTCACTTCAAATACGCATATCAACGTATTTGACATATCAATTCTCCTCCAGACTTCATCCCCATCATAGGGATAGAGAGAAGATGGGTATAATGGATCCTCTCTGCATTCACGGCCACGACCAACAAACGTATTGGCAGACATTATTCTGATTCTGCTGCGACAGCAAACCCTCTTTCGTTCTTTTTCTTTTTTTATTTCTTCTTTTTTTTTGCAGGCGGTAAACAGCAGCTAGGTTAATACCACCCAACTAAGAAATCTTTTTATGCATCATTTCATGTTATTACACTGCCGTGCATTATGCATAAGTTAGGCTGTCGAACATAAGTTCTGGACTCGTTATGAATACCCAAACTTGAAAAAACACATAGAAAGTGCAGCTATGACAGCATTTTAGAAGATTCTGGGACGTCAGGCATATGCTAGCTAAATCAGCATAGTCTGACAGGGCCCAGAGCCAGAACCTGTCCAGGACTGTCGGAAATTATGAGTTATGAGTTGTAACACAAGAACACCATACCTACGTGCATAATGGTGTGGAAACATTATGTACTGGGACAGGTCAACTGATCAATGTTGAGAGGAAAGGACTGGGCCGTGTATGGTGAACTTTTCAGACAAAACCTCCAAAACAAAATGCTAATGTAAGAGCATTGAAGATGGCACATGGCTGTTCTTCTAGGATGACCCAAAGTGTACACACACACACACATATATATATACATATATATAATTTAGGCAACATTTATACAACATGCCATTTGACCACTGCTGCTTTGTGCTGTGTCACAAATTCATAGGAGACTCACATGCTCCTCTGAAAAGTCATGACTAGGTTGGGTTTCACTGACTCGCTCCCAGGCAGGCCTGCTGTCTGACCTTGCAAACAAAATGACACCGATCCTACAAACTGAAGCAGGCTAAAGGATCAAAAAGGGAAACACAATATTAAGGCATTCAAAAACAGAAGTCAAACAAAGTAATTAAAACCTGTTTATTAAGGGTTACCAAATAATTTCCACATAGGGAAATGCTGTGGGGAACCTTTTTTAAAACCATCTACTCATCCAAGAGGTTTTAAATGAAAACCATCTGAACCTCCTTCAGTTAATACCAATAAGTCAATGATTCAACAATAAAAGTGGGGGGAAATGCCATCCATAGGGGAGCCTTAAGGCCAAAAACACCTAGAAAATCCTATCTTAGATTGGTCCAACAATGTATTGATGATCATGAATTTTGGGAAATATTCTGTAGACTGAAGGGGAAATTCATATGAATCCTTTAAAATCTGATATAAATCAATGGTATTATAATGGTTGGGGTGAAATGTTGCTCCAGTACCAGGGTTACAATGTAATTTTTGGAACTATGAAAACAACTTATAGTTATGGAAAGGAAAGAAATAACTAAAGCATAGAGAAACATTTTGACTCAGCAAAGATCATGTTGGAGAATCTATTGAATCAACATATTCTCATTATCAGTTCATTCAATCACTATTCTCATTATGAAATCGTACGAAAAGTTATGCACACTATTTCGTACGTTTTGGACGTTTTTCCTCAAAAAACCACATCAGTGCGCATGCGCTGGCAGACAGAAAAAAAAAAGCAGATCTGCAAACGGACGTAAAACTGGGAAAAACAGTGATCATCACTTATTCATGTCTTTAACTACGTTGCTTGTTGTTTTATATCTTAGGGTTAGGGTTAGGGTCAGGGTTAGGGCTAATTGTAATTTATATTCTATATTCGTGAATGGTGCGTCAGATGCGCATACGACAAAAAAAAATGTCCAAAACGTACGAAATTACGGTGCATAACTTTTCGTACGATTTCATACGCACTCATAATGAGAATAGTGATTGAATGAACTATTTCAACCTGGAGAGACTCACACAAAGAAAGGCTGCAATTGGAAAAGTTTTATTCAATTCAATTTAGTTTATTTATACAAGTAACGCATGCAGATTGGTCAATTTTTTTGTATGGAAAATCAGCTGTGCAATCCATCACATCGAGCATTCATGTAGCAAAAGTGGAGAGGAAAACTTCCTTTTAACAGGAAGAAACCTCCAGCAGAACCTGGTTCAGGGTGAGCAAGGGGTTCAAGGAAATAGAAGAATATGTCGACATAAATTCATAATTCTTTGGAGCTGGGGCCCCGGCAGAAGACTTTGATGCTGTGAATCAACATTCCCTTGGAAAAATTAAAGTAATCTTCCTCCGGGGCCTGGACACTGGTGGTGGAATAAACCAGAGGATGAGTGGGACTGAGAATAGTCTGAGAGTGAGGGAGGAGATGAGTTGGTTTAAGTTTGCCTTTAAATGGCTGAATCCGGACGAGGGACAACGCAGGTGGTTCAGGTAAAGCTGATAAGAATCTTCCAGATTTAATTTTCTCTTCAGCCTCACAAGTCTCACATTCCACACAGATGGCCATGGCAGAATGGCAACAACAAAGCCATTCAAAAAAAAAATCTGCAGTAGACTTGTTCAAAGTTTGCAACATGCCATGTCAGGGGTGCACTACTGACATGTTGAAAAATATGCTTTCATTAGATGTAGAAAAAAAAAAAAGTTTTTTATTTTGCCAAAGTTTAAAATGCTACCTATGCTGGAATACACTATCCCAACAGTGAAACAAAGTGGTGGCAGTGTCATGCTGTAGGATTTTTACACCAAATTTACCAGGGGGCAGTGTTTCATCATAGGGATACAGAGCGAAAGAAAGAAGCAACAAAGAAACATGGCTCTAGTTCATTTTTTAATGTATTAAGGGAGCCAAAAAGTTTCTCACTGCATTTTGTGGGCCACTGATCTAGCAGATAAAAATTGTGATTCTATTTCAATATGGCAAATTACCTCAGTTTTTATATAATTGTTGAATTAAAAAAATTAAAGTTATAATTTCAATTGATGCAAGGGACCAATCAGTGATGGTTTCTGAGCCATGAGATATCATCATAAGAAGCTATATTTTAAATTGTCTTAATTACAGGAGCCAGGACAGGGGCTGCGGGACCGGTCCTGAAGGAGCACTGGCCCCTGTTGGCCCCTGTCATGCACTGTAGGGAGTTTTGAGCAGCAAAGCTGTTCATACTTAATGAGATCCTTAAATAAGCTAAAGAAAAGTCAAGCCTGGAACAAAATCACCTAGTGCCTACAGTCTGTTTAAAATTGAAATGAAAATCACCTTTTAAAAGTACATACACCTTGAATATAAAGTCACCATTACAATGGGAGATTAGATTTAGATCAAAGCATAATTTAAGTACTCAAATACAGCAAAAATCTCCTACAAGGCATTTCACTCAGTCAATCTGCATCCATCCACACTCCAAAGATGAAGGGAAATTTGTTTCAGAGGCTAAAGTAAATATGCAAACCACACAGACTTTTTGATTTTTAAAACTTGGTTCTGGTCTCTCTTTAAAAATGTCACACTGAATGTCAAAAAGATGGAGAAGCCTCAGCCTCTCGCCCTTAAGCTGGACCAAGTGACTCCCACCTTAAGGTGGATCCGCATCAATAAAGCTGCAGGCCCTGGTATCAGGTTGGACCATAAAATCCCACGGTGACCAACTGTCAGAGGATCCTCCTAAAGTCTGTAAAACAAATGCCACCAAGTCGACCTACAGGTAGAATATTTTTTTCAGATCATGCTTTCTCTCCCACAGCTTTAACTCATTTGTAGCGTCTGAAAACTTATATCAGTTTGCTTTTTATGGATTTCTGCTTACCCATTAACACCATCCTTCAAGACATGCTGGGCCTGAAGTTACACAGTCTGAATATATCTGCCAAGTTTTGCTCCCCGATCAGCGACTTCTTCACAACAGACCCTGGTTGGTGGGGATGAGGAAACTAACTTCTGGCCTACAGTTTTGTTCTAAGCCTTTTCTCAGTCTTTATTTTCTTCTGACACAACTGCTCCACTATCCAGAAAGTAAAGACCACTTCAGGGGGGGTCTCATAATAAATACTGATTAGACCCTCTATAGAGAAGAGTTTCTTGATCTCACACAGTGGTGCCCCAACTATAACTTTACTGGTCTCTCTACTAATTAGATCTGCAGGTTCACTGTGCCTCAGTGTGACATTGTGAGCTGATATGGGAGCTGACTCGGTTTATGCTGCACAAGTCCAGGAAAGGGCCAGATGATCTGCCACAGATCCCACCCACCTTGGCAATTCCTGTTATTCCCACGTCCATCAGGAAACACATGCAGAAAAAAACAAAATGACACTTAAAAACAGTTTAATCCTTTTTTTTTTTAATTATTATTATATAAGGCTTTTTAAGATCTGTCAGCATTCCAAATATACATTTTTAGTCATTTGTCTCAACAAAATTTTATTATATTTTCATGATGACAATAAAGATCATTGGCTTTTGAATAAAGATTTCCCTCTGTTACTCCAGACTATGTAATAATAATTTACACTAAACTAAGATTTACTTTGTTCTTTCTTCCACACTTTCTACCGAAAAACTTACTTAGGACCATTGAGGATCACTCCAGTCCTTCTGCTCCTTAAAGGTATTGTGGATGATTTTTGCAAAAATTTTAAAAGACCTGCCCTCTCCATTAAAAAAAAACGCACATGCACAACCCTGTACCTTCTCACGAGAGGGAACACCTATTAAACACGTGCAAGAGCAAATTTCTCCTCTTGCACGCCCTGTTTAAAAGTTGCTGTTCTTTTAGCTCATACAAGCTTACTGTGTCCACCCTGACCCATAAATCCCTCAATTACTATAGAGCGGGGACTATATAGTGAACTAAGTCAGCTGACCGTTTGGACAGATGATCACTACTTTTTGCTCAATTGATCACGTAACTCCTCCTCCACTGTCGTCCCTACCCTATCGGGTAGTGACAGCCTATGGCGACAGCAGGCCACGGTGACGGCATATGCGAGGATAGCTCTCTGCACAAAGAATTCCGGGGTATATTTGTCTCTTTGAGGCCTCTTTTTTCTTCTTATACCCTTAATAGTCACTTTTCCTCTAACGACTCTCGGCCATTTTCAAAGAACCGCTTTGAGAAAGGTGAGCTTCAATGACTGCCTGAAACAGTAGCTCACCACAGATATACGCCTGAAATTGCGCATGCGCAGAGAAAGACAGCTAACTGGGGTAAGCACATAGGACGGCCTTAAATAAACACCTGAATGATTGACAACTAGGAGGACCACCTATTGAGATGATCCACCCAGAAATAAAAGATCATCCACTATACCTTTAAATATAATCAGACGTATTAGTGGCTCAACACAAACATGGTAATGGTTGGATCCTGTGTCTTGAATATGACTGAGTGCATGTGGCCCTTGAGGTTCCTTTATCCAGCTGCAATCCAGGCTTTGGGAATCTCAGCAAATCCTCTTAATGCTGGAGCCAGCCTCTCAAACTGAATCATAGCCAATCCTCCTACTGCTCTCACATTTTGCTTGTGCACCTGTTTTCCATACCACTTTTTTTCCTTTCACTGAACTTTCCAATCAGGGTGTTTGAACACAGGGCTGTGTGTAAAAGAATTAAAACTCAGAGTTCATAGAAGATTTAAAGACTGTTTGTGCATGTCTAGTTTCTTCATACAGTAGGTGCCTTGAAGCTGGAATAACCAACAACAGCTTTTGTAAGTATTTATAAATATCAGTAAGGCTGTTGAATTTTTTTTCCAAATGTCATTTTATTGTATATAATTTAGCTTCTTAGATTATTATTTTTGGTCTACTTAGTTTGTTACCAACACCTGGTGATAATTTCAGAAGTAGAAATATGTTTAGTATGTAAAAAGAGGGTTCAATTCTTATTCTACTCGGTGTGAACATGTATAAATATACGTAAGGGTGTAGATATGATATCATATAATGTTTGTACTGTCACATCGTTCCTCCTTGTTTACTGCTTCACTGTTTGAACTCATCCTTGCAGGTAAAAGGTCAACAGCTTGTAGCTCCGCCCCCTCTCTACGTCACTCTCCGCTCCCTTTGAATGGGCTCCTCTGTAGTACAGAGCAGCAGAGGAAACAGACGCGCACAAGTGAGGAGCTCAGTCACAGTGATCCAAACAGAACCGAACCAGAACAACTGGACCTAGAATCGGCTCCCAGACAGGAGAAAAAGCTATTTTAAACTTTGAAGTTTATTTATTTATTCATTTGGTTTTGTTTATATTTCTGCTGACTTATGAAACCCAGGATGTAGTTGTTGTTATTTCCTGATTTCATTTTTAACGTGCAGTAGAAGACTGAATTGTCACTTCTAACAAAAGTGTGAAGAAGAAAGAAAGAAAGCAGCTGGGGAGAAATGGAGAAATCAAACGGCTTTTCTTCAGATCGAAACATCCTGTGTCTGTTTGACGTGGACGGAACACTGACAGCACCCAGAGAAGTAAGCTCCCATCCAACCAGCAGCCAATTGTTGGTGTTTATTTATCATTAGAAGCTTTTCTTCTGCAGCCTCTCTGCCTGCATCCTCTGCCTCCCACTCTAGAGCACACTGTGTCCTCATGGCATCACAGTCTGCAGGGCGCCTTATGCTCTTTGCGCATGAGCCAGAAACAAGCGACTCAAACTGCTTGCACACTTCATGCATCTCTTATGGGTGTTTTTTTTTTTCATTTTTATTTTATGTCTTTTTAAAATTGCAAATATTGCTTCTGCAGAGATTATATGCATTTGAAATAGGTTGTCTAGGGTAATTCGTGTCAGCACAGTTCACAGCTAAACAAATACACCCTAAAAGTCTTTACAGTCATGTTATCACTGTGTAATTACACTTTAGAGGCTGGGATGCTGCTTATTTTTCAGCACTGTGCGCCCTGAGGCGTGTCTTCCTCTGCGAAAAGGAACATCTACTATCAGATAACAGGTGTTGGAATGCAAAATAACTCAGAGTTTATCATCCTGCAGAAAATCGACCCAAAGCTGGATGAGTTCTTCCAGACTTTAAGGAGGAAAGTGAAGATCGGCATCGTTGGAGGGTCAGACTACCCCAAGATAGCAGAGCAGCTGGGAGAGGGAGACGATGGTGAGAAAGACTTCCTGTTTTGCACGTATTTTTCAATGCTTCACAGAGTTTAGCCTACCTAAGACACGTGGTGCAACTTTGGGCAAAAATGAAGAAACTGAGAACCTTTAGGGATAGAAATAATGTGTAACAGAATTTGAAATATGGAAAACAACATATATGGATGATTCTTATGAAAGTATTTGTATCTCCCAGGCAAAAGTAAGAAAAACAAAAACAATCATTGTTTTTATTCATACTGCACAACAAATATGAGGGATACGTTACTATTTATATTATATAAAATATGGTTTTATATTGCTATACGTCCTTTATCCCTTGGTCAGTGTTTTGGAATCTCAGCTCCTCATAAGACTGAATTCCATTTGATTGAACAGTAACTTTATTGACAAAACAAAACAGAAATTCCTAATTTTAATGAAAAGTATCATAACTTTTAAAGATATAGTAGTATTTATCAATTTTTCATGAGAAAGAACACCTGTCCCTGGGGACCATGTCATTTCAACCACAAACTGTAACTTTTATTTATTTTTTAACCTTTGTCTACTTGCAATCACTTCATTTTTCACATGACAGGAGAGTTTATAACAGCATTGCTCCATGGAAGGAGGGGAAAAAAGGTCAAGTTTTTCATAACCCTGAAGTTTATTGGTCGTTATTTTTAAACACTTCATGTTTTCTTTTAAATATACAAATTATGACTGAAAAAAACATGTTATAATGTGTATTTTCAGTATATTTTATTTCTCTAAAATAGAGATTACAATTTGTCATGAGATTTTAAAATAAATGCTTAATACTTTATTTCAACAACAGTCATTTCCATCATTGTATAATATAATTTTCATGAAATTTTATTACATACACTGCCAGTTAATGTTTCCACACATATTTTGATTAAGTGAAACAAATCAAAATATTTTCTGAAAAATATCTTGACCAAATTTGACTGTAGTTGGAGAATCACCCACTGTAGTTTCATTCTTTTTTTTTTTTATTTGATTATTTCTTCAGTTATCCGAAGCAGTTTCAATTACCTTGAATTCAGATGGTGATACTAACCAATTAAGACTGATTAACTTTTCATCTCTTCATACAAGACAACATAAAAAGCTGATCAATGTGGAAAATTATGTAAGTCCCTAAAACACAAAGCAGATAAGGAGCCTAATCTATCTCAGTTTGTCTTTGTTATAGCGCCAGGCATGAAGGCTGTAAAGCAGCTAGGTTTTGGTGCTTCTGGTGTTGCTGTGCATCTTTTCAGCTCCCATCACTATCCTCTGCAGAACCGCATTGAGCAGCTTCCATTATGACATACAAGACCCCTTCAGCCCCATTTCTACAGAAAGAGTCTCATATTTTTCACTGTATATTTTAGAGTGACCTTTCAAGCAGCTTTTATCCTAAATCCAACCGTCCATCTGATCCCACATGCTTCAGTCGGAATTTCTTACCCGTCATGTGACTCCTAAAGCTGTTGCCAAAACACACTGAGCGTCACGCTGATACATCCACCACCTCTCAGAGAACACATAGCTGCTCTGAAAGGCCGATAGCTTGTCTATCAGTAAATATTAGCCCACAGCTGCAATGTAGATGCGTTGTGCCAAGTCATACCACCATGCGGTTTCACGTCCAAGTGTGTTAAAGGTCAGGCTTTTTCTGGTGTCTCAGCTGCGGCCGATGTTATCATTGTGAGTTGAACCAAAGAGAAACCTGGGTGATGTATTTAGATCCGCGTTGGAATTTCTTAAAGCTAACGCCGTCGATGCAAGAGTCCATCTTCCTCACATTATGGCACACCTGTAATTTTTTATTTCTGTGTGCACATGTTGTCAATTTAACTTTTAGAATGCAGCCAAACCAGTTTAACAGCCAGAACCATGTGATTGTAATGCAAACAATAACAGGGTTTGGGTTTTTTCTGCTAAAGTAGGTCAGGCTGTACCTGGGCATCCAGTTTCCTCGGTGGCAACATTGGTCCAAAGCCTTAAAAAGCTGTAGCAAACAAGGAAGGACAAAGAGAGAAAAATGAACCTACCTTCCTGCTAAAGACCGGTGTCTGTAATTTTATCTCAACTTTCTAATGAAAGACTCCTTCATACATCACTAGAATCAGCCCCGTAACCAGTATTGAGAATGCTGAGGTCATGTCCCTGGTATTTTCCTTTTTTTTTTTTTTTGTCAAACTATATGTTGAAAATTGTTCTGACTTTGATTGGTGTAAAGATCAGCATTTATTTTCATTTGTTTAAAAAAAAAAATAAAGTCAATATATTATTGAAAGTCATTTAAATCATTGAGTGGGCCATGCACATGCATGGTAATGATGGTGACAATAATAACTGTAGTAATAATAATTCAATACTAATAACAACAATAATAACAATAATGATAATAATAATACTAACATTCACTCATACCCACTCACTTACTCACTCAAATACTCTAATTTTGTGAGTTTTGGAATTGTTATAATAAACATGTTAATATTCACCGCCTTGATGGGCTTGTGATTAAACTCTCTTTATTCACATTTCCAAAATATATTTTAGAAAGTCACAATATTAGGATGTTTTAAGATTTATTGCAATATTTGACCTCGGTGTTTCAAAAATCCTGGTTACTGCACTGACAACAATAGTCCAGATATCAGTTTTATGCTATTGCAGTTTATCTAAGCTGCCCCTTCCTTGTGACTTCAAATGAAAAAAAATTCCATAAACATAAATGTATTTATTTTTTACCTCTCTGCTTGAAGCCTATATAAATACACGTCTTGCTTTATATTTAACCAGCACTTTTTACCCAGTCTTTGATTGTTTTTGTAAGTTGAACAGATTGAGTCAGGTTTTCAGTTGAACTAAACCGTTGATAGATGAGATTAAAGTGAGAAGAAAGATCAAATTAATTAAATCTACTCTCTGCCTGCCAGTTTTACATGCAGCATAATCTGCAACCAGTATAACAACAATGGAGGCCACTATTTCATTTCCCCATTCTTTTGATTCTCAGTAAAAAATGTTTGTTTGAATCAAGTTATGGAGATGTGGGTGTTTTTTTCTCTTTCAGTGATTCACAAGTTTGATTATGTGTTTGCTGAGAATGGAACAGTTCAATACAAAGATGGTCAACTCCTCTCAAAGCATGTAAGTTAATGCATACCTGCTGTGCTTGGTTAGTGTGACCTTAACAAATGCTAACCCTCTAAAAGCTGAAACTAAAGCAAACATTTTCTGATATTAATTAACTTTTATTGAAAACATATTTACTCTCTAGGCAGAAAGATGACGTTTATATCATTCTTTATAATCTCATTTATAAAATCAGATTGGTTCTTAAGTGCATTTTGCTCCGGCAGGCGATCCAGAACCATCTTGGAGAGGAGCTGCTGCAGGATCTGATTAACTTTTGCCTCCGATACATGGGGCTCATTAAACTGCCAAAGAAAAGGTGCGTCACCAGGATAATTCATACAAACATTTGCAATAACTTTAACCTGCTTTCTCTGTGTAATAATTGGTTTATAACAGATGACTGATCAAGATCAAAATAAAAGTTCTTCACATTATGAGAGAAAATGCAGGTTTCAGGATATCATTTAATCACATTTTTCATCCTGCAGGGGGACTTTTATCGAGTTCAGGAATGGAATGATTAACATTTCACCAATCGGTCGCAGCTGCACGCCGGAGGAGAGAATAGAGTTTTCTGAAATCGACAAGGTGGATCATTTTAATTTAAAATAGACCTATTTGTACTTTGACCTTTGTACCTGAGATCGTCATTACCACAAAGTTACAAAAAAAACTCTTCTTCCAGAGTGATTTAATCTGAAGGCAGATAAGGACGAACAAAGCCTGCTGCTGCATGTCGCTACTCGTCGTGGCTGAGCAAACATTTTTACTGAGGGGGGCGAAAAGGCCTCTCTGTCTCTGGTCTTTCCAAAACGTGATCACGTTAAACAGACAAAGAAAGCTCAAACATTGATCTGGAAAAAACAGTCTAACAGATAATGTTTGACATGGTAAAATTAAGGAAGTGAAGCTCTGCAGAGGAGGAGTTTAATGTTCAGCTACGTGATCACATTTATATACATGAATCTTCTTCTATTTACAGAGAGAGGAACACGTTATGACTAATCAGGTTAACTAGCAAAGGGCCAGTAGAATGATTGTCTATAAAGAGCCTCCTGGAGAGGCCGAGTCCCTCTGGTGGTGCTCTAATAAAAACAGAAACAAGGACTCAGGAACACTTGTGAAAATCATTGTCAGAGAACGTAGCTGATTAATGTCTCCACAAAAAGTTAAACCTTTACTAAGCAAAAAAAAAATAAACCGGTTACAAAACAGTTAAAATAGATTACATTCTCTATAAAATCCAATAAAAGTAAGCTTGAAATCATTCTAGTATTCTAAATTAAACTGAATCAAACGTATTTGACTCTCAAACACTTAAAAACTGCTGAATACTTTAGTGATTAAACATGATTATTCTTGTTTGGAGCCTCCAGATTTTCTCTTTCAGGTTGTAAAATACTCCATGAATCTTTGTCATCTATTGAAGCATATTTAGTTACTGTTACACAATTGTTTCATGTTAACTTGGTAGGACATGAAACTAATGTGTTAAAGTAACTAAATATGCTTAAGTAGATGAAAAAAAAAAACAATGAAGTATTTTTTTCAAACGCTCAAATGTCCCCGGCAGAAACAGCGGCTTATAAAATAATTAATAAATTGTGCGCTGCTTTGTGGAGAAATGCATCAGCACAGCATGATGCTGCCATCACCATGTTTTACATAAGAGATAGTGTATCCATTGGTTAATTTGAACTATCTTAGATGTTTAACAAAGTTTTATTATATTTTTTTAACCAGAGCACCATTTTACACATCTTTTATCTGTCCCCTACATAGATTATGATCATCTTTAAATAGGTCATTTTTTCAAGCAAGCTGTTGTTGTTGTTTGGCTCAGATTGCATAAATCCAGCTAACAGCTTTGCCTCTTGTTTCTCACAGAGAGAGAAGATCCGGGAGAAATTTGTTGCTGCCCTGAAAAAGGAGTTTGCTGGGAAGGGGCTGCGTTTCACTAAAGGTGAGAGAAGACAACGTAGAGAGGCCTGTTCACACTTTGCTTCACATCCGAGTCTGCTTCCATGCAATAATGGAGGACATAAGAAAAACAGAAGCAGTTAGAACATCTTGTTTGTTTAGGTGGACACTCTGAGGGAGAAAAACAAGCTCATTAGCATTTTACAGCACTGTGCCCATCCAGTTTTACAGCTTTTCTATCCGCTTGTTGATTCTTATCTCTTGATAAAACCAGAGACCCCACCACCAGCAACACCACCACCTTTGGTTCGTACTAGACCTTTGTGCTGGACCTGCAGGTTAACTATTAGACACACTGTTCTTTCGTGCCTCTTTGACGGCACGGCAGCAGGAGGTACTTGATGTTTGCTTACGTGCCGCACCGCTCTGCTGATGACGTGCGCAGGGCTTTTCACACTTCTCACAAACAAGTCAAGCCCAGTTCATTTCCTCGAAAGCCTCCCCATAAAATGTGTGGATTTCATGCTCACTTGGGCTTCACACAGGGGTGTAAATCAGCAGGTAGTGTTTCGGCCTTTTGCTGCAGCCTGAGTCTTTACAGTGTTGACTCTAACGCGGTGAAAGCGGGTTTGCTGGGAAGAGAGCGTTTATATGTTTACCTTCTCTTAAAGTTTATCTTTGGAAGGCACGGCTGCCCTCGTCAGCTGATAGGAGTGTTCTGTGTAATAGGTGTTATGTAATCTGACGCTGCATTGAGAGGACACGATGTAAGAACTAATCAGTGGGTTTAGGGATCTAATTCTCCTGTCCAAGCATCCGGTGTTAAATGATGCTGTTGTAGAAAAGTTTAGACTATAAGGTGCAACCATAGTTTGGAGTCTTTATGGGTAAAAACAAAGCAGGTTTAAGGGTTAAAGAAGTGCTGAGTTGTTTATCTTTTCGATCTGAAGGTGTTTGTGAAAGAGGCATGAGGAGGGTGTGTGAGGACTGAGCCTCCTGATTGGCCGGTTCTTTGAGGCAAGATGGAGAAAGTCATTTCAGCTGGAGAGAAAAATGCCTGCTAAAGCCTGTGGGTAGATTGCTGTTTCATTTCGTTCATATTTCACAGAACAAAGGTTCATCTGAGTTAAAGCTCAGGAGAGAGATTGTTTCAGGATCTGAGGAATCTTAAAACTATGCATGATTTATGATAATAAGTAGTCTTAGGTCAAAGAAAAAAAAAAAAAAAAAAAAACTACCCAGGCTTAAATTTGCTATTTTTTTCATACTTCACATTACAATTTTCTCTCTGGCAACATGTTCTCATGCTGTTGCCGGTTAAAAGTTCAGGTTTTATTTTCTTATTTCTGCTGAATAAAAGGGATATGCATTTACATTTATTTTGTTCATTAACTCAAGGATATTTGTTAGATTCGGTTTCTTCAAACCACACTGAATGAGAAACAATAAAAATAGTTAAATTTAATTTTTTTATATTTTTTAAAGTTAAAGTAGAAGCACCTACTTAAAACCAGAGGTGTCAAGTAATGAAGTACAAATACTTTATTACTTTACTTAAGTCCACTTTTTAGGCATCTATACTTTACTCCATTACTTATTTTTCTTCCTACTTCTGACATCTACTTCTACTAATGTTACTCGTTACTCTTCGCTTCGGTTTAATGTTTATAAATATTTATAGTTAATAGTTTTTCAAAATAGTCGAAAAATTGAGCTTCCAATTCATATAGTGGCATCTGGCTGTTTTTTTAAAAGGTTATTTTATACTTTTATCATACTTTTTAACTTTTACTTGAGTAAAGAGGTCAAGTTGATACTTCAACTTTTACCAGAGTGTTTTTAATCTGCAATATCTTTACTTCTAATTAAGTAACAAATGTGTGTACTTTTGACACCACTGCTTAAAACATAGGAACAGAATACTTTTTTTATTATAAATATACACTTGTTTAAGCATATACACACATGTAGTCACAGTGACATACACAGACACGTATATATATATATATATATATATATATATATCCATCCATCTATCCATTTTCTTTACACGCTTAATCCCAAGTGGGGCCACGAGGGGTGCTGGTGCCTATCTCCAGCAGTCAATGGGCGAGAGGCAGGGTGCACCCTGGACAGGTCACCAGTCCATCACAGGGCAACACAGAGACAAACAGGAAAAACAACCATTCAGGCAAACACTCACACCTAAGGACAATTTAGAGAAGCCAATTAACCTAACATTCATGTTTTTGGACTGTGGGAGGAAGCCGGAGTACCCAGAGAGAACCCACGCATGCTCAGAGAGAACATGCAAACTACATGCAGAAAGACCCTGGGCCAGGAATCGAACCCAGAGCCTTTTGTCCAGGCCTATTTCATGATTTTATTTTTTTTTTTATCATTTATTTAAAGCCTGGTTGAAAAGCAACATCTATTTGTTTTTTTTCCATACAATTCCTATTTATTAATACTTTTGTCAGATTGAAGTTATTTCTGAAATCATTGCAGGTTGTTCTTTCATTAAATGAGGATCACCAAAAATTTTATCCATTTATGTACATAAGCTGTTGTTTATACAAACTTATACTTCTATATCCTGATCTGAGTTTGCCAGATCAGTTTCCCCTTACTTTTCAGTTCTGAATATTTCTTGTGTGAAAAGCAACCATCTGCCGTTAGACATTTTATGGAAATTCATATCCACCTTGAAGAAACTTTAACTTGTCACAGACCTGTTGATTCAGAGTTATTTTTAACAATCTATGCAAAGCTTGGTTATATGAGTCTGTAACTATATTTACCTACAGCAAGTCACATAGAGTCACTTTGGTTTGATCAGAATGTCCTTATCTGTCCAACATCCTCAGTCAAATAGACTAAGCCGAGAGTGAAACCACAACAATGCAAAGACGCTGAATAATGAATTGATTCAGGAATTATTTATGATCCATTTAAATTACCTGGGAGGTTTTTGATCTTAAAAAAACCTACTTAAATAAATATGTAGCAATTTTAACACATAGGCCAAAATACATGTAGGAACAAGTTTTTAAAAATGAAACGAGGGTGCGAGCTGTCCTGGAGCCGATGACATCATGATGTAATAGAACTGGCTTCCTTTTAAAAGCTGTGATTATATTTGTCTCCTTTCAGGTGGACTTATCAGCTTTGATGTTTTCCCTGAGGGCTGGGACAAGCGGCTGTGCTTAAATCTGCTGGAGAACGAAGGCCTGGACGCCATCTACTTCTTTGGCAATGAGACCTCAGATGTAAGTTTGTTTTGCATCAGCAGATCGTGTCTCATGAGGTGTTTGTTTCATTCCTCAGAGGTTACAGTAAGGAGTAATCTGTTGTCGCTTATCTTTATGATCCAAAATAAAAACAGACTTATGTGATTCACCTGTGATCGAAACCTTCATTCCCTAGCTTGTTGTAATCAATAAAGAAGGATTAGTATCACCTCCTCTTTTACCACTTTAGTATTTTGACAGATGGCAAATTCAATCTTTCCAGAGGATAGCCTCAACCTTAAACATATCTCTGGTCAATTACCATTAAACAGATGTCAAATAAGAGTTAGCTATAAGATTACTATTTCTTCTTCAACTGGTGCTGGATATATTACTTTAGTGATGAAGGAATGGAGAAAAGAAACTCACAAAAAAGGATGGAATGCACATCCATCCATCCATTTTCTCCCGCTTATTCCATCAGGGTCGCAGTGGGGCCGGTGCCTATCTCTGGCAGTCTATAGCGGGGTACACCCTGGAAAGGTCGCCAGTCTGTCGCAGGGCAACACAGAGACACACAATGTTTCTATGTACACTCAATTACCCTAATAGTCATGTTTTTGGACTGTGGGAGAAAACTGGAGTACCCAGAGAGAACCCACACATGCTAAGAGAGAACATGCAAACTCCATGCAGAAAGAAAGGCCAGTAACCGAACCCAGAATCTTCTAACTGCAAGGCCAAGTGCTACCCACAGGTCCACCGTGCAGTCGATGGAATGCATGTTTTAATGTATAACTAATTCATTTTTAATGTATGATTAATTAATTACCATTAATGGTAATGTCTAAAAGTAACCCTATGAATTAATTGAATAACTTGAGTAGTGATTGGATGACACAATGGGGGTTCTAGACCAAATCTACCAAGGGGGCCAAGATGGGCCCAGTGAACAAATGAATGAACCAAAAACAAATAAGACAGGGTAAACTTTTATTGTTTGATATATTAAGCTAACTGAATTTTTAAATCATGAATAAAATTAAACTGTAAATGTAAGTATTGCTTCAAGTTACCTATTGGTTAAATTTCCTGTTACAGCGGATATCTTATTTTTTTAATCATTATGTCGTTGGTACAGGGCCCACAACCAGTTCCATAATTCCCCTGTTGGCCCCGGTCTAAAACTAATATAATATAAAACAGAGTAATAATAGAGACTATCGGGTTTCCAACAAACCTGATTGTCTAAAGAGCTCCTAACATGAAAGAAATGAGAGTAGGTGGAGACTAAGTCTGAAAAAGACACAATTTGAAGACAAGGGATCAATGAAGTGCAACAGTAACCAAATGAACACATTCAGGCATTTAGAAACTGCCAACAAGTAAAATATAAAACTGAAGTTAACATTTGTGTGAACTTCAGTTTTGTTACTTGTGGTAACATTTGCTCTTACAAATACATTATTTGCAGTTTAATCGTGCAGTCATTATCAATAGCAGATAGATTGAATATAAAACCACTGCTTAGAGTGAGAAAACTGTCCTCCACTATTTGAATTATGTTACATGCATCCATGTCTCTGGCTTTTGTCTCTACCTCTGAGTGCCTGGTCTGTGACAGCCCTAGGAGTTGAGTAAACTATAGAGGCAGCTGTAGGGCTGAAGCCACATTCATTTCATACCACTGAAAGAATGTAGCGGTATTTGGGCGATTGTGTCTCCTGAGGGGTTTCAAGCCTTAACTTGGATGGCTGCACTGAAAAATCCTGAGTTGCAAAATCTGCTGTTAATATTTGAGTAAATGATAAAAAAGACTGAAGTATTTGTTACATTTTAACCACTGGGCTTTTGCATAGAAAAGCTGAAGGAAAATGATACAAGACGTTCTAGATGTTTTACTGATAAAAACCTAGTACATATTGTGTTGCCCCATGCAAAACTAAGGTGACAGCTTATTTTTACACTGCAAAAAAATTTAAATCTAGATAAGCCATTTTTTGTTAAAATAATTGCGTTTTTTCTTGAATTGAGGAGGAAAGTGAGAGAATTTGCCAATGGAACAAGACAATTTATATTTAAAATAAGAAAAAAACAATTGCATTGTCTTATTTCAAGCGCACATTATCTAATTATCTTATTTTAAGAGTAAAAAAAGCTCATTCCATTGGCAAATCATCTTATTTTCCTACTCAAATTAATAGTAAATACACTTGATTTAAGACATTTTTACTTATTTCTATATTGTTTTTGCAGTGTATTCTTTTTTGTTGCTTTATCTAGATGAGTCACACACAATCAAGATGATATAAAATGAAGTTTATGGTTTAAATGTGACCGGATGAAAAGTGCAAGAAAAATGAATACGTGTTCAAAACAGAAAACTTCTGTTTGTCTTTAAAGTGGTATTATGAGAGGATGGACATTCTGACTCAGAGAATAAAAGCATCATCTGTTCTTGAATGTCCGATGTTAGGGTTGATTTTTATCACGAGAAGGAAAAGGAACCACATGAGGCCATGGCTATCAGCTCTGCTCAGACGTTTATGATCTGTGCTTCTGTTTCCAGGGAGGAAACGACTATGAAATCTTCAACGACCCAAGGACGATTGGTTTCACGGTGTACTCTCCCGAACACACAGCCCGGCTCTGCCGAGAACTGTTCTTTGAAGCCTCCCCACGTCTCATCACGATACCTTCAACCAAAAACGCGTCTGAACTGGAGGGAAACATGAAGATTGACCGCAGGCTTTTAATGAACTGTTGAACTGTATCACTACTGATCTCCCCCTGTTTCATGTCTGAATGAACTGCTGAAGGATTGATTTTATTTAATGAGATGGACAGCCGACTTGGAAGTGTATATTATTGCGCTGTTAACCACTTTACCAGAAGCGATGTTTGACTACTGTGATAAGAAGCGTGTAAACCTTGAAATTAACCCCAAATCAACAGGAATGTTTTTTTCCAGCTTGCTTTGGGCATGAAGCGACATTTTGCACTAAAGTGGAGTTCCTTGTTTTCCTGGAAATTCTGTCAGTGCAATAAGGAACAAGGATGGAAGACAGATTTTATCATGTGATGAGCTTGTGGAAAAAGGGACATCTCCACTTTGAAAGTTTGAAATACTCCAAAGGGACATTTACATTCCATTTACATTTAATTTTCAAACCGCATCTTTTTTTTTTAGGTTAACTTTTGAACCATCTGTTGTCTGAAATTTACATTAACCTCTTAAAAGCCCTGAAAATGATTGGAACCTCTTTTTTTGTGTGTTTGCTGAGGGTCTTTGAATTAATCTAAGGGAACATTTAGGAGATTTAAAGGGAAGGTTTGGTTTTTTTAAGAGTTCTGTTGGGTGGTTTGAAGGGTTTATATCTTACCTGATCTTGAAATGCAATATTTATCTTCTATAATGAAGCACCATGACCCAGATTTTTGAGAATAAGAGGTTATTCTATTACACAGGCTAACACGGTCAGGGTGGAAGTTTAACTTAGATAACCATTTAATGCTGAAGTTTGTCTGTGTTTAATGGAGCTTTAGCTGGAATTTACATTTTTTTTTTTTATTTTAAGAGTAATATATAACAGGTAAGATTTTTCTGCTTTAAGCCTGTAACAGAACCCCAGCTTCAAAAGATCTGAACTTTTACCTTTTTAACTAGCATACCGTCCAAAAGGTCATAGGCCACTCCTTACGTCAATGTCTTGCATTTTTTTAATTTTTTGGACTGAACTTTGTAGAACTCTTTTGTCTTGTTCATTAATTAAGACATTTGTTGGTTAAGAATTCCCAAAGAAGCCCAGCATGATGCAGATAATATAATTTTTGTACAATATATGGCATTTTGAATACAATTAAACAACTGAAATAGATTGGAAGACAAAATCAAATCTGGCTTAAGACCATATTAACAAATTAAACTTTTTTTTTTTTTTTTTGAAATTTTGCACAGTTTTAGATGTTTAAATAATATGTCTATGTTTAATAATAATGTCTGAGTGAAGGAATCCATCTCGATAAGTGAACTGAGTTCTAGTGTCAATATATCGACTTTTAAGAAAAAAAAAATGTATCAATTATCACCTCCATGTTAGTATTTGATTGATAAAGTATCAAATTTTGCACAAAGTAAATGTCAGTTATACAAAGTTTCCAAATTCTAAGAAACCAAATTTCTGAGCTTGAGAGCATTTTATGAAGTGCAGCTGTGTTTTTCCACTGTTTTAAGTGATTTTAGCTGAATTAAGCATAAGATTATTCTTGTTTTTTGTGAGGGAACATATAATCTGACCATACACACTCCTTCAGGCTGAGGGGCTACAGTCAACTTAAATGGAAAACTGACAGTTCTTGTAACGCATCTATGGAGGTCACTGTAAGATACTTCTTCTTGGTTTGTAATTCCAGTTGTGGAAAAAAAAAATGGCAGACCTAATGTATTAAATCCTCTTTTTATTTCATCCTTGCGTCTGTTGGTGTTTATTTTAACCCTGTTGGGCTTTTAGGCTTTCTCTCTTCTGTTTACTTTAAGTGACCCAACCAACCTTGTCATTCTGCATCCAACCACTAGGTGTCCTCGTTTTCCCCAAGTTTACATTTATAAAAGGTTTGATTTTAGCTTCAGGTTTTCCTGTTGCTCTACTGCTCCTGTTTTGAGTTGTATCATATTTGCAGTGACTGAATCAAGTAAACAGTCTTGTTTACCTTGCTTGTCTATTTGCTGTTTTGTCACCGCCCCCCCAACAACCAAAGGCTTTCTTCATCTGTTGTTTCCACCCACTAAAGAGGCTTTAACAGCTTATAAATGTTAAAACAATATTATCCTCATCTGGGATAATTAATATCCACAAAATATTCCCACCATAGGCTGGTATTGGATTCAAATATTTACATACACTAATAGCTAAAGCGGACCACGTGAATTACAGACAACAATTAAGCACATTTTGGTCATAAAATTAGGCTTTAATGTTCTTTCAAGGCTTAGTTGAAGTGATAAAAGCATAATTTCAGGCATCAACATGTTTTTATGGAAAATATCTGGCATAAAAGAAAAAGAAGTGCAGTATCACATTTAATCTGAATAACTGGAATGAGTAGAGTTTCCCCAAACACATGATATATGATTTCAACTTCTACATTTCCTAAAATAGTCTTTAACACATACTTTTTATTGATTTCTAGGGGAAAACCCAGCTGTGTTGCCTGATGTGATGTGGCAGGTCATGTAGTTTTCATAAGGAATATATAAAGAGTGTAATCTGAGGACAAATACAAGTTTAGACTCACAAAATCGAACAGAAATCACTAAGACAGAACAATGGCGTGAAATCATTTCAGGGAAAATGTGTGAAGTTCCTGATTATTTGAGCTGGTCTCAGTTTTTCTATGGGAAATATGGCTTACCACCCATGGTGCCACTCTGTTAGGAGGCGGCCAGGGCATTTAGAAAAAAAAAGTTTTAGGGTTTTTTTTGCTGCATTTTTGGTTTTCAGATAATGTTGAATGTTGTTCCCTCTGTTGGGAACTGTAATAAAACATGTATCTGATTTACAGATTCCTATTCCTCAATAAATGATAAAGGACTATTTAGACATTTTTACTGTGAAAATCTCTGGTTTGAAAACTTAAATATTCAAACTGTTTTTATCTTAGCTGAATTGGTGTACAATTTGTTTTCATTAAGTCTTACCTTTTCCCAATAATATAACTAATATTTTTGCAACATTTTTTTTTTGTTAATTATCTTGAACCAAAGTCCAAATACAAATATATAAAACAAAGCCCTACTGTTTTATAAATGTTCTATACCTTTTAAAAGGAAGTCAGTGGCTAATCTCTAAAGCTGGGAAGTAGAGGGAGAAAAATCTCACAATTCCAAATATTTTTAAATTAAACTGTGACAATTTCTCTTTAAAGTACACAACAAAACTCCCTGAATCTGTTAGCTCATCTTTTTAACAATCTAAAACCTTTAAGCTTACTTGAACCACCCCATCATATAAGGAGATGTTAAATCTTCCTTTTTTTCCAGGGCTAAAACCTCTGATTATTGAAGACTTATATATTCATCACCTTGTTTTGACTCTGCTGTTGTCTTAGTTTAATATTAGCCTTTCCATGCTCAGACTAAGATAAGTTCCTGTGATGAACATTTGAAAGAAACATGTCACCTCGATGGAGAAGATGACAGGGAATCAGCTGCTAAGAGGGGAAGTAAAACTGACAACACGTTGTTTCCTCTTGCATAAAAACACACAGCAGTCTGCACCGCATCAGATTTACTCTTCTTCTTTCCTTTTTGCTTTTTTTTTTTACACCATCTGTGGTGAAACCGACACAGAAAGCTTCTCCCACTTCAAGCTCTGATGCGTTTCTGGTCCCAGTTTAAATTCAGTAATAACAGACATAAATAACACAATAAAACTGCCTTTCTTTAGTATAATTCAGTGCCACTGCGGGAGCAGCTATCTGTAACTGTGACGTTAAGTACCTGCCAGCTCTTCATGAAATAAAGAGGAACATGTATGTCTAATTTTTTTTAAACAAAGCAAAGAGTCCAGGAGCACCGCTGCCATCGCCACCCATCCGACCCGGAGCAGATCTCAGTCCCTACGAGCTGATGATCTGTCCGGACCAGGTCTCATGTTTGGTCCCCGGGTTGAGGTGTATGATCTTCACCTCCACGGCCTGCACCTTAATGTTCTTAGGAGGCACTCGGCACACCTTGTATGTGACCTCGTCTCCCTCAACAGGGACGTACTCCCCTTCAATACTGGAACACAGACAAAAAGAAGCAGAGGAGATTTTGTTTTCCGTTAAGAAGTACCTTCAGAGTGAAAAAACAAATCATACAACATTTGAAACTCTCACATTCAAATTCAGATGGAGGGATGTTTTTTTTATTTTATTTTTTTTTATTAAGGTGTATGCATGGTGCATTCAATTCATACAGGAAGTTTTGAATTGTTTAGATCCATCTAGCCAAAGCAAACAGATTGGTTCCTGAGGTCCAAAATTCCTGGAAATTCAAAGCCAATCAGGAGTTCAGATACAGTCCAACACTTATTCCTATAAAACATGCAAATGCTGCAAGAATAACAGGTGATTTTCACCTATAATTCAGTTTTTATATCTCTATAACCGAGTAGTAAAGTACAGTCTCTTCATATGGGTCTGTTCCTTTCCTGCTTAAATCCATAGAACAGAGAGGAGCAGTTGCTCTTGCTTGTGTTTCTGAAACTGGAGAAATCTATATTCCTGTTTCCATTCCCAGAGCAAGTGTTTCCCACAGTGATGCTAAATTTGATTTTTTTGAGCTCCTAGTTGAATTTCTTGAAGGTTTGATGGAGCCAAATTACTCTGATCAAAATCCTTTATATGTGGAAGAGGATTAGGCGAACTATAAAAGAAGTCTCCTAATAAAGTAAGTCAGAATCCTAACTTTATTTCAGATTTTTTTCCCACAGACTTCTGACTTTAATGGGCATCCAGGGGCCACTTGCCCCTTAAACAGTACTCTTAATTCAACATTTCCGCCATAATGTTAGTTGTCCTCCTGCGCAGCACATATTTCTGTCTTTGAAGCTGGTTGTTTCCAGCTGTTTCCAGCTGCTGATCTGCATTAAACTCAGAATTATGAGAAATCTGACTTTTTTTTCTCAGATAATTCTTTTATATGTACTGTAGCCCCTGGAGTAATTAAGGGTTTTCAGTATCTTATTCAACCAAATTCAAATATATTTATTTACTATCTTTAGTTTAAGGCATGAAGGGAGAGGAAAACATTGTTATTGGTTTTGATTACTGTCAGTTAACCAATCCTACTGCTGTTGCTCCTTCACACTAGAAGGAGCTAAACTAATGTGTGAACTATTTCCCAAATATCACAAAGCAGGCTTAGATCAAAGGAAACTGGATTTCATTATCACAATCCATCCAGACTAATTTTTCAAATGCTTGAAATGCCCATCGAATGCAGCATCATGGTTTTAATCAGTTTAAACTCAGAGGTCTGCATTTCTGAGCCATATGTCTGAATAATTAAACAGAACGCCTCCTGGACCTGGAGATGGTCCCTGAATTAAACACAGTTAGAAATTGTTTATTCATGCTACTGATGTTAAGTCTCTCTAGCACATAACAGCATCATAATCATGGTTTAGGATCTTTTTCTTTTAGACCTCTAGTGCCCAAAGTTGAGAAAAACTCCTGATCCTGGTTATAGTTTTTATCACCATGACAATCATTATTCATTGAGGCCGGATATTCCAAGATCCTGATTTTGCTGCTTAAAGCGCACAATCTAAACTTTTTTCACAAAAGATTTTACAGGATATGGCAATTTACACATATCATTAAAGTAAATCAGCTGCAGCAGTGATTTGACTCATTTTAATGAAATTACAATATACTGCAGAAGAATGTGCAGATTATTCACACATTTAGCTAAACAGACATCAGCTCAGTGAAGAGCTGATTTACTCCCAGCTGTGTATATTGTGCCATTTGCAGTTTAATTAACAAAGCAGGATTGTTAGTTTGCTGTGTTAAGATTTGTTGCTACTTACTCTGAGATGTGAACAAAGATGTCTTCTCCACCGTGACACGGTTGGATGAAGCCGTGGCCTTGTGATCTGGAAAAGTTCTTACATACGCCCTTAAAAACTGGACCAGACTGAGCACGGACCGTACTGCAGACAAAATGAAGACATGAAAAAACAGAGAGAACCATTAAATTAATGATGAAAAGTTAAACCTTCAGTATTCATGCAATGCTTAGAAATAGAGGTTATATATATATATAAAAGGTATTCATGTCATGGAATTTTTTATGGATTTTTATGGATGTTATAGCTACAATCTAATCTTTTTCTTATTGTCAGTAGTTTTTTAGAATTTCAGGAAAATTCTAAGGGAAACTAGCCTGGCATGCAGGAATTGATTGACAGGAAAAAAAAAAAAAAAAAAACAAGAAGATCAGTGTAGGAAAAAAAAATTTAACTAGTGGCCTTTAACCTGCAGTGAAAGTTACTTGAACACTGTGTCTCACTATGAAGAAAAAGTTGCTCAACAGCAGGCAGGGCTGGATCCACATAATAAAAACATATGAGAGCCCAGTAGGTTTAAAGGGATCAACATTCAGGGGTTTATATAATAAACAATCCTACAGGTGAATTAGTTTTGTGGCAAAAATGCTTCACAGGCAAACCTATTAAAGCTTTAAAATGGATTTAAATCAGTAATGTTTTTATGTGCAACCTGATGCTGTTTGTTTGAAGCTAAAGGGAGAAACAGTTTAAGCAACTTTGCCTAAATCTAAACTTCAGGACTTTCAGCACAGTTCTTATTAAGGCTGCAATCTACAGGAAGTGAGTTCCCTATATATAAGGCAGACAGTGAGGATATGATCATATATCAGCTTTGAAGCAGCGGCTTAGACGTACGCTGAGTAGGTGCGGTTGCGTTTGGTCGGCAGCGGGCTGGGCAGGTCCCGGGGAAGCGGGGGCTCCCTCCCTTCTGGCCACACCCTGTTCCCATCCTTTGGGAAAGGGAAGGAGAGGTTGAGGGGGGTGCTGGGGGAGCGCAGCGGCGTTCCGGAGGGTGACGTGAGGCTTGGGTCAGCCATGTCAAGTGTGATGAAGGGATGCAGGGAGTGAGGAAGACGATGAGGACTGTCACCACTGTCTGTCCTCTGCTGTGTCTGTGATTGAGACGTCCACCACACTGGAGGTCAGCTCTGCCGATTCAGCTCCTTCAACAAGATTTACTGTGAGGAGAAAGAAAGACGAGAGAACAAGAGGACATTAAGGGGCTTTTATACTTAGATGTCATATGGAGACGGAGAATCTTTAAATAAAACAAATTTAAATGCAACAAATAAGAAAATAAATAAAATAAAAAAATTACATTACTATTCCTACACTTCTTTATAAAAATAGTGAATGTATTATGTCTTCTTTTTACATGTTAGACCAGTTTAGAGCGCAGTTACAATAATTAGCCATAAGCCAGTTGTGGTAAAACAGGAAATGTGTCCAAGAATCTGCTCTGGTCAAAGAAAATCAATATTTACCTTTTTCTTCACCACCTTTTGGAAGAAAACTAACAATGACCATGCTTAAAGTGTGCTTATATCTCAGATTGGCCTAGTCAAAGTCTAGAGCTAAGTCCATGAGGATTCGCTGCAACACTAGAAAAACAGCTGTTCATAAATGATCATTGTCATCTGGCTGATTTTATGCCGTATTAACCAGAAGAATTGACATTAAAGTCAATGTCTTGATGTGAAAAACAGGCTAATAACTGTCTTAGTTTAACAATTCACCACCATAATAATCTATTGAGTTTATTATGTGTTTATCTTGTGTGTGGTATCATTGTACAGCACTGTGCACTTCATTCTGAACTTTTGAAATGAGCAAGTGTCAAAAATGTTTATACCACAATCAGTTTGAGATGCTGACACAGAGTGTGATGTTTTGATGACAGCAAAACCAGTTTGTTTGATACCACAAGACAAACCACTGACAAAAACAATCTATTGCACTCAGTCTACACCAACGTTTGCTATAGCGTATTAGAGCTTTTCTGGAGGCAAAATAAAAGGTTTTCTACCAGGATGTCTTATTTATATGCATGGAAATGTGTGTATTGGAGTCATCACAGCTTTTACACAAATTATGCTGATTGTAATAAGGAAGGGGGCGGTTAGAATGGCAGCTTCATTGGCAACAGTGATAAAGATGCAAAAAGATTTATAAGAAATACATCTTTTCACTGCAGTAGCATGATCTCACGTGGAGCAGTTCATAAATAAACAAACTTTAATTTTCATATATTTATTTAGAGGAGGAAATAAGCAATGTTTTATTTAAAATCTCTTGAAATTAAGGATATATCCTGGTGATCCAGGAAACAGTTCTCCTTAAAGGTTCAGTGGATAAACTCACCGTGTTCATGCTTTAGCTGCAAGGACAGAAAAATATTTTATTTTTTCTAAGCTATTCTATCTTCCTGCTCAATATATGCATGCATTAGTGGCCAGAGGCTGAAATAAATATATGTCTCTTTGTATTTCAACATCATTTAAAGGTTCAATAAAGTAATAATCCATCCATTATCTGACACGCTTGTCCTGAGTGGGACAGGACAAACAACCACACTCACACCTAAGGACAATTTAGACAAGTCAATTAACCTAACAGTCATATTTTTGGACTGTGGGAGGAAGCCGGAGTACCCGGGAAGAACCCATGCATGCCAAGGGAGAACATGTAAACTCCATGCAGAAAGACCCCGGGCCAGGAATTGAACACAGAACCTTCTTGCTGCAAGGCAGCCGTGCTAACCACTGCGACACTGAGCAACCCTAAAGTAATAATATCAACTAATAATACTTTATTGTAGTAATGGGTGATTATTTGTTTATAAAGGTTTGTTGTTTTTTTGGAAATTCTAGATTGTTTTCATCAATCCACTCCCCAGGCTTCCAGAGCTTTTTTGTTCTCAGATGTGAACTAACTGATAAACTAAATAAATCTCTCTCTGTGACACCGCCAGCTGCAAACCTCGACTGTGTTTGGATTTTATAGTTATTTGTGAAACATGATTGTTGTACAGCATTTTTTTTTCAGAATTGAATTTCATTGTTCTTCACCTGCCAGAGGGGATTATTATAATAAAAGCTACATTTTCAAAGCGATATGTGTCTATTTATCTATTATGAAACCCGAGTGAGAAAGAAATAGATTAAATTGAATTGCAGGTTAGCAGATTAATAGTAATTACTAGTAATATTAATAATAACATTAATAATATTACAATGAAAAAAATCATGCAACTGCTTTTGGCATTTACTTAATCATATTTAGTTACTTTAAGACAATTGTTTTATGTCCTACCCTGCTAACATGAAACAATCGTGTTAAAGTAACTAAATATGATTAAGCAAATGCCAAAAGCAGTTGCATTAATTGTTTTCAGTGTAATAATAATAATTATTATTATTATTATCATAAAGCGCCTCTGCTGTCTGTGATTGAGCCTCTTCAGAAAGTCATGATAGAGACTCTTAGAGGCAAAATCAAAACCAAAATTCATGTTAGATTGAAAAAGTGACTCCAAATCTAGTCCAGATATGAGGAAATGAACCATCTCTCCCACTCGGACTGATCAGATGATCTCCTCTCAGTTCCTCCATAGATTCTCCCACTGATTCATTTTAAGCCATGATGCCATTCTGCGGGACAAACAGCTTACGCCTTTCTGAGCGTGCCTCTGACGCTCTTTACGCCAACTGCATATGCATTGATGCTCGCGGACGGTGTGACGTAAGAACAGCTGCAGAGTGGTGCGTTCGTGACGTCAGGGATCTGTTCCTAAATGACAAATTGTATATGGCTTACTATCCCTGCAGGACTGCAACCAGAAAATTATTACTAGAGCCATATTTCTAGATAGATCTGCAGCAAAGCAGACTAATAAAAGCCTTCATGAATAAATAAATAAAGCAACCATTTTTTATTCCTTCCCCAGTAAAATCCACGGCATATGTGCATTTTTAATTGCATGCAAGCTGCATTGAGTTCGGTGCATATTTTTCTTCCTGGTGGTCAGTTGCACTTTCTGCAAAACACAATCTCCCTCTAATCTGAGTTTCTCTGGATTGTAATTATATAAACTGTGTGAACAGCAATAATTGGAGCATCTGAGCGCAATCAGACAATAGAAAGTCAAACAAAAACAGAGTAAAGGGTCGCTTCTTTAAAACACGCTTAGAACGAGTAGGGGTGAGCTGCAGCAGTTATAAAATAAACACATCAGATGATAAAGTGTTAATTAAATCATTGTTCCGATCTATAAACACAGAGATCAACCCTGATGATTGAGCAAGCCCCCCCTCCCCTGCCCTTAAATAAAAATATGATCACTTACTTTCGGCATGGGTGCTGGGAGAGGCAGAGGAAGATCAGATCGCGTGTTTTTTTTTATGTCGAAGTGGAGCAATGAAATAAATAAATGGAGTAAATCGGCGCAGATCGCACCGGAAACCCCTCTAGTGACGCCCCTGTGATGGAGGGTCTGCGCAGCTGCAAGAGATTCCGATGGCGTGATGGGACTTGTTGGTGAAAGTGACTTTGGTCATCCCCCCCCCCCATCACCACCTGACCTGCATCCGCAGATAGAGCCCAGTTTGGCTGGCTGAGGAGGGGGTGGGGGGGGACATATGATCTATTTAATTATTCATCCAGCCTGCAATTATTCAGATGATCAATCAGACAATGAGGTCACAGCGTTAGATTCAGCAGCCAAAGTGTGCGAATCAGAGATTGATTTAGTTCATCAGAGCATTCGGTGGTTTTAATTAGATATTAGAGGTGGAGGTTTTGACAGTTTGCCCATGAAACACAATGTTCTGCTTTTCTGATTTCACAATAAACACAAGTGGATCAGAAAAGAACAGGGTGACGGTGAGAACACAAACCATGTGGGACTGTGTCCTTCACAGCCCCCTCCTACCTCACACCTCCTCCCTGGACTCAGTCTGAAGGTGGAGACCAGGGTGTTCACCATGAATCCCATAAAAACAGATTCCTGTGACGTCATCTTAAGTTAAATATGAGAATTTCCATTTTTCTGTAGATTTTTCTTAGAATTTCCTCTGGTTATATAAGGAATATTCACAAAGTCCCCAATGCCAGAGAGCATCTTAGGTTAGAAATGTTAAAGCAGAAACAGAGAGAGCTGCTTGGCTGGTCATTGGGGGTTCTAGACAGGGGCCAACGAGGACCGGTGCCCCTGTAGATCATGTCCTGGCCCCTATTGTGGCCCCTGTACTGAAGACATAATACTCAAAGAAATTCTAATGATATGTGATGGAACAGACTGATTTTTTTTCATTTCACTTTTTTCTTTACAAATTCTGTTTTACTAATTATTTAAAAACAATAAGGTGATAGCTTCAGTGGTATTTAGATAGAATCCTAGTTTTTATCTGTGAAATGTTTTTTTCAGAAAAAATAAAAAAAAACTAACATTTTTAGCTCTATTGAGTTGTAATTCAGATTTGATAGAAAGCAGTATTTTTAACTTGAATTAAGTCAAAAATATGTAAAATTCCTAAATTATGAATGTATATTGACCTAATAAGACATAGAATCTTAATTAAACCTAATTGAATAGAATTTTCCCTTCATGCAGTTATATTAATATATTTGAATCCATTGCCCTGTTTTTTACTTCATGCTTTTCTGTTCCCCTATGAAAACATGCAGGCCCCTCCTGGCCCCCCATTTGGTCTAGAACCGCCACTGAATCTGGTCCATAGAAAAAGTGGAATAATGAGCACATTAACTTCTATAACCATATAATTATTAACTTATTATCCCCATAGGGAAGAAATAATTTTCACAGGAGAACAGGTTCAAGGTGAACCTCTAGTAACCTTGATCAAAGAGAGGTAAATAATAAGCAAAACAAGTAAACATAGTTAAAAAAGAAGAAAAAGCAATAAAATTAAACCCACACACACACAAATATACCATTTAGTCTGTTTGTGTCTGGACGTCCCACAGTATCTTGGCTCTTGTACTTAGGAGATGGCTGATTTTGACCTGGGGGTCTCCAGTTTGCAGAGGTGGATAATCCAGGTCCAGAAAGTAAAAACCCTGCCTTGTTTTCCTTCATCCTTTTCACTTAACCAGGTGATTAGTGTGCATTTTTTGGACCTGGAAATGCAGATGTTTGAAACTGATCTCTTTACAGGCTTTTTATTTTCTGGATCTGGATTTATACACCTCTGCTAGTTTGTATCCTGCACAGATGTTTCTGTCCACTATACCAGCCACTTGGTGATGGATTTCCATGTATTTCTTTCCTGCCAGAATCTTTACACCATGTCGTTAGATGGTGGATTGTTACTGGGGCCTCTTTGCATAGCCTGCAGCTGGGATCTTGTCTGGTATGGTAGATCTGGGTCTCTATTGCTCTGGTGCTGAAGACCTGCTCCTGTGCTGTCAGGATCAGGAATGACAGGTGTGCAACTGAAACAAGAAGACCATTGGCAAGAGAACAATATATGTAAAATTCTGGGCAAGTAGGGGGGCGTTCGTAAAGACCATGCTTATCAGTGTCACTGCTCTGCATGGAAAACTCACTGAACAAGCAGATTACAGGGAATAATTAGGCTCATTTCATGAAGCAAAGGAACATAAATTCCTGGTTTTAAAGTCATAATCCATGTTAATTATATATTGTAATCCATAGCTACATAGATGCGAGTACTGCCTGTGTTTGGCTTGATTCATTTCCTATTAGACTGTATATGTGATTTTTAGAAACGGGCACAGATTCTATTGGCTCTGACAGTTTTACGGATGTGTCAATTATTCACAAATATTTTTGAGCTTACTTTAAAGAATCCCCTCATTTGATCTAATTGGCAAACCCTCCTGAATTTATACTAATTAAAACATATTGATGGAAGTCAAAGAAAGGGTCCTACTGAAAAGGGCATTCTAACAGTAAAATGATCCTGAACATACATTAAATATGGTTTGAAATAGTTAAAAATATCTAAAATTTACATCTCCAAAGAGCAAGCATACAACATTTCTAAAAAATGTTACGTTTAAAAATGTGCCAGGAAATCAATCAGTTGTATTTCAGTCTACGCACTCTGTCGAGAACTGAAAACAAATTTTATGGACCTTGTATATAAATACTAGTGGGGGTGTTTGCATATATTTAAACATTTTCTTTCTGTGGAATCCACAATAATGTAAACCAAAGCACCCAACTCAGCAGTTTTCTCTTAATCACAAATTTTTATTGCATAATTTTCATCCTGAAAAACAGGAGCTGAAAAGCTCCTCTAAAATGCATCAATTTGTAATTTTTCTATCAATATTATAAAAGTGACAGAGAAGCTACGTCCTCTAGTGACCCACCTCTTTCCAAGAACACAAACGGAAAATAAGTTGCAGAAGAAAGTGACCGGAATAAATTACTGGCTTGACTTGCAGTTAAATCTTTGTCGTTTTGCTGGTGATTGGATCTGGACAATAAAACAGTTCGGCCAAAGATGAGTTTATGTCCACCAAGTATCTCCTCATGTGTTTTAAAATGTCAGTTTTAAAATACCATTTAATAGCACCCCTAGTAAAAGACCCTAGAATGAAATAAGGCTTTACTGCAGCAGAATAATCACACGTCACAAAGTTAGAAAATAACAAACCTTTAATTAAAATAGATCTATTTAGTAGATGGGAAAATAAGGATTTTTTTTTTTTTGGAAATGCTTAAATTCAAAATTAATATTTTTAGCTTAAATTAAGGCCATTTGAGTACATAACATTTATCCAGCTAATCGGGCTGTTATCAATTTCAAAACTCTGGACCAAAAACCCATAATTAAAAAAAAGATCCTTGAAAATAGCTGTAATTGAATCTCATAAAAAGGAATGTTAACATTGGGCCTAGTTTAACATCAGAGACGTAAAAGGTCTCAAAAATCTGTGAAAAAAACTTTTATTCAGTGCTTTTATCTGTTGGGAACAATAAAACCAAAAATATCAACAAAGTGAGCGAAAACTCTCTTCTTTGTGGCCAAGTAAGGATAAATACAACACTAATTAACTTTTTTTATCAGTCAGCTAATAGAAAAAGAAACAAAGCACACAAACTAACCTTTTTTACCCATATAAAGAATTCACATTTTCCATATCCAGATTGGAAATGAAATAAAATCCAGAATTTAGGAATTTTTTAGGAACCACTAATGCAATAGTTATTAGTCTCCTTAACATTCCTTATAAAATAACTTCTCTTAGTTTATTAATTACCGGTACTTCTTTGAGGATCTCTAAATGTTACCTCACAACTTCCTTTCTCACTGCAGTATTCATTTAACATGACAAACAGGGCTGTTCATTTTAGACACCAGCTTCTAAACTGGATGATAATCCTTTCTGCAGCATAGTAATATGTTCCAACCAGCTGTAGGAAAGCTGTTTATGTCCTGCCATGGCAAATGTAAACACAAAAAGATCCCCCAAACTCCTCTGGGACTTTAACTGGAACCATGTTCTTTCCCCAAAACTTTCTTTCATGTGAGAAATTTCACAGAGATGGTTTTTAAGATAGAAAATGATTTTAGATCTCAGCTCCCAGACCTAAATTCTGTGAAAACCAACAGACAAGCTGTAGGCTAAGCTGAAGAGGAAAGCACATTATAGAAAACCCAGGACTCTGGAAAAACGTTGATGAGAGGAATCCTGCTGCAGTGAAATATTTTAAAGCCTTTTTTACACATATTTAACAGAATGGTCTATAGATGTGGCTGATATTTAACAAAAATAAACTAAAACTGGCTTTATTTTTAACCTATTTTGTATAAATCAAATGAATAGAAATGTTCTCTTAATAAATACATACATACTGGAGCATAGAAAGAACATAGAAACAATGACAGTATAATGGGTTAACATCTGCATCAGAAAGCAGCTCCAATGGTCAGATTCCTGTTTACAGTCCCTGCAGATCAGCTGCAGAGCTCCATCTGCTCACTGACTGTGTTCCTCCTCTGTGGTGCTAGCTGTTCCACCAGGACAGCAGCCCCAGTCCGGGTTCACAGATGGTCCCCTGGAACGAAAACGCAGAGTCAGGATGAGCGCTGCGTTCCAGGCCAAAGTTTGAGTCACTGCACATAACAAAGCTGCTGGAATTTCTGCTGTTAAAGTCACAGCGTCAGGAACAGAGAAAAATGAAGCAAAAATACAAAAAAAGGGCTTAATTACCACTAGACAGAACAAAAATAAAGTGTTTTCTCTTAACCTAATCAGGTATTTATTGTATCGTAGATTCAGATAGAAAAAAGAAAATTCAAAAGTTATACATTTTTTTTATATTTGCACTTTGAATTTCCAGCACTGAAAGAAACTTTATTAGGCTAATATTTAATTAATGAATGGAAAGGATGACAATGAAGCTAACTTGATCTCCAGCGGCCTGATTTCTTCTTTCTATGCCCTGCTTCATGCCAACCATTAGCCAAATTAAAACTCTGGAGATTTAGTGGTTTTTGGTAATGAGGCGGTTCCCATCTGTTTGGAACCGTTTTGGACCATTGTTTTGTCCTCAACGCTGCAGATGGCTGGAATTGAACAATTCAAGTGATTTTGGAAACTTTGGTTCAATGAGATAAAACTGAGCTAAAGACAGGATAACATCTTAAACAATTGCAAAAAGATCCATGTTTGCTTATATTTTATTCCTTTAGATTTTGGACGATTGCATCCTATGTTCTTTCTAGGTTTCTAAGCACATTGGCTATATTCACCTGACATTAACTGAAGCAAAGGTTACAGCCTTTTAGACTGATTGTTGTGAAATCTTACCCAACCTGTAATATTATAGTCTAATTTTTATTTGGTACGGATCTAATAATAATAAATTGGTTAGATTTCCACTTTAATAAATGGACTTTAAAAGAGGCCTTATATCAGAAATCTATCATATGGAACAAATAACTTATTGCCTGATGCTTCAAAAAGACATATTTGTTAATTAATTGTATTTGGCCATGACCATATTAATGCAGTAAAAAATGTTTTCTGCTTATTTAATTAATAACTACATTTATGTTTGTAAGTTACTTATGTTTAACCATGTGACCTACTCTACTTGTAAGCCTAACTCGTTGTATATACTTTCAAAGTTTTGTCCTTTTTAAAGTATACCGTATAGAGCAGCAGCCTGAATGTGAGCATGTATGTATATGTCTGTGTAAGTTGCAAAAATTAAAATTAAGTGGGGAAAAAAAGAGGCCTTATATTAGGAAGACGTTGGCACAGAAAGAGAAGAATTCTGGGTAGTAACATCACTAACTGTGTTGGGTAAGTTAGGGTTAGGTAAGTAGTTATTGTTACTAGTAACTTCTTCAAAAAAGTAATCAACTTAGTAACTTGTTACAAACCAAAGTATGCAGTTACTTTTTATGATCTAAAGTGTTGAAGAATTTTGAAAACTTTCCTGTTAATGGAGTTTTATATATAACTAGAGCAGGGGTCACTGACAGGGTGCCCTTCAGGACCATATGGGGTGCTCTCAGCACCTTCTGAAAACAGATAAACTCACCAGTGGACTATGTTTGAAATTCTATTTTATCCTGTTGCTCTTTGTTTTTAATCATTTATAGAGCATTTCTATATATATTAATCATATAGAGCATTTATAGAGATTTAAATATGAAAGTATCTAATATCTATTAGAAATTTAAACAATAAATATGTTTATTAAGCATTAAGTTATGATAAAAGCTGACCCCTCCGGGTCATAGGTCATAATTGGCCGCCGTTACATTGACTCAGCATCCCTCAACCTTAAACAGGTTGGTGACTCCTGAACTAGAGGTTCAGTTTTGGAGTTCAGTTGTTTTTTAATAATTAAAAAATAAAATTATTAAAAGGTCCACAAATCATGCTTTTTGATGCATGTGGTTTGACAAGAGTTTCAATATGATATTATATATACATGTACAAGTTAAAAACGCAAACATGCAAGTGAAATCATTACAGCTGTGAGGAAGTAAAGAACATGTGTTGATTAAACGCAGCAGCTGTCAGTGAGTTAAGCTGATATACGGAGCTTCTAACAGAAATGGATAAAGGCTTTGTATTCAACATGATGAGCAAATCACTGCAACCTTTAGCCTTCAGCGAGAGCTTTTTCTGTAGGAAACCTTTCTGCAATCGTCTCACCTCTGAGTTGTGCACACAGCTGTTTTGTGCCCCACATCAGCTTACAGGTGCACGTTGCTGACACGTGCGCTTACACCAGGAAACTATAGTCCTTTTTTATACCCGGTAAGTAATGAATAAAAAATCTGTCTAAGGCGCAGTAATGACTAATGCATTACTGATTTTGATCAAATAATTAGTTACCGGTACACAAAAAGTAACTTAGTTACTGTAACGTGTTACTAATGGGTCCCTGAGGTCATTAAGGCTATCCTCACACTGCAGGGTTTAATGCTCAATTCCGATTTGTTTTGGGTAAAATCCGATTGTTATAACATTTCCAAATATATGCAACCTGTATGTGATTTCCTGTGTGAACTGCATGTATACAACTTAAGCATCCCGCACTCACAACAGAGGACGTGATGAAATCACAAGTGGCAAGCGATGGCGTAATAAGTGCTCTGTGTTAATGGAAGTAACATGGATGGTAGTGCTGTAGTGCATTTAGCAATCTTTCATTTCTTTTGCAACCGGAGGCAGCGGATCAACAATGCAAACTTTTCAAGAAGGATGAAAAAAAAACTGCTCTTGCATTATTGTCCGCAATGGCTGTCACTTTTCTTCCCACTTCTACATTGCAAGATGCAGAATAGTGACCTATGTCTTGTAATATCGACGTTCAGGTCGGATGAATGCAACCTGGCCCTACAGACACAGGTCCCTTTTGAAAAGACCAGATATGTATCGGATTTAAAAACCACACACCTAATGGGTGGCTGAGGTCACTCACAGGTCTTTAGGGTCACTAATGGGTCCTTTATCACTAATGTTGTTAAATCTTAATTAGTCGAGGGGGTTTTTAAAAGCGTGACTAATGTAATGTAAGTGACTGACCCTACTCTCTGATCTGATTAAATGTCCAAATATGTCACCTAAAGATAAAAATGAGTTTTATTCGCTCATAATTCTTAAGGTTTGCATACATTTTTAATTGAAAAAGCTTCCTGGATGGAAAGCAAAACGTCTTCAAATTTGGAAACAAAGTTCAGTGGATTGTTTTTTCATTTTATTCTTTTGGGAATGACTATGAACTGGATGACTGAGAATCTTCACCAGCATACGTGTACATCAGTACTCACTACAATCTAGTGCAATGGCAGCCCACTGTTCCCCAATGGGATGGGTTAAATGCAGAAAGTTCATTTTGTTGCTTTGTACTTGTGACAGTGGAATGACAATAAAAAAAGATGGAATACTGCAAACTACCTGAGGAGGCAAGGACACCGTTTTCAAAAGCACTTTTAGGAAAAGGGAAATTTTTTGAAGAAGTGATTTCAGACACTTTTGATGGTGGAAGAAGAAACGAGGAAAACATCTAACGGAATCAATCGGGCTCCATTTTTAATCAACCTAAAATGCAGCCCTACCGGTTTCCCTTAGCAGTTTAATAGGTCGTTCATGCCTTGAGACGTGACCAAAAGAAACTGTCAGATGACAACGATAAAGATCAAACCAAATAAAGGAATGGAGCATCGCCTCACGTGGCATAAGTGACCATGAAGGCCCTAAACAGTGCGACTGTTTTGACAACAACTTGTATGAGACATAAAAAGCACCATCAGATTAGTGCTGCAGCCATCTCTATTAATCTAGCAATACGTTTTTCAATTCATCGATTAAAAATATCTTTTGTATCTTTTCATTGAGGGATATTTATTTACTATGTAAAACAGAACCCAATGCAAAGAAACGCTACTTGCAGAGAGCATATTTATGGCCAAACTTTTAAAGGTTTAAATGCAAAACATTTAGATTATGTGCAGATTTAGATCAACTGCTGCTCTTAGTCACATGACAATTATTTGATTACTAAATCACCTGAAGATTATTGGAGTAATCTAATTACTTGTTTTAGCCTTAGTTTAGAACTAAGGAAGCTTTTAGGATGAAAGATAACATGTTAAAGAAATAAGAAAAGAGTTTGCTTTGCTTTCAACTTTAACAATTAGGTTAACTTTAGAATTTTGGTGTCAGGGAAGTTTGTAATTTATTGGATGTTCCTAAACATCTGACCTTTAGAGAAAACACAGTAAATATCTGTTAGTTTACACAGAATTAAACAATCCTTACGATCAGCGTGTACGGAGCCTCTTTTTTCTCTGCACTCTCTTCTGCAGGCGGTGCAGTCGATTGTCCAGGTTGTGCAGGAGTATCAGACGTGGCGACGGTCGGCCCCGTTGGCGACGTGTCCACAAACACCTCGTCTGCCACCTTGAAGCGGATCTCCTCTCCCTGGTCCATGTAAAGGTCGTGCGCTCCCTCGTCCGTCTCGTACTCCCAGACCCAAACCTGCTCTGCTTCATCACTGAGGCTACAGCTAAGGAACGTCAACTCAAACCATTGCTTTAGTGACACAGACAGCAAAGCGTGTTAAACAACGACTCCCCATTATTCTTATGGTCGGGATACAATTTGGCAGGTTGCTGAAGAGACTCTGGTGGAATCAGAATGTCATCGAAGAAATCCATTGTCACTGTAAGCAGAGGTTAACCACATGAAAAACTTACCAAAGGCCTTTTATTCACCATGAAAACAGTGAAATAAATGTGTTATAGGTTATAAATGAACAGGAATAATTACATATTTCTTTAAAAAAACATAGACTTTAAAAGCTTGATTTAGAAATTTGTTTTTTAAAGACAAACTAAAATATTTTGGCTGTTCTTGTAAAAAAAGAAAATAACATTTTGTGCCAATTAGGGCTGGGCATTTAATTGCATTTGCAATATAATTACAATTTAACAAAACAGAATTTTCAAATCTTAGAGGCTCTCAATTTTAATGACACTACATTTAACAAAAGTAGGACACCAAAATTTTCACTTCAGCCCTCTAGGTGGCGCTAAAACTCTTAACTGGGTTTGTCTGCACAGAAAGGTAGAGAGAGTTGCAGCTAGCATGAAGATCAGTCAATGCAAGAAGAAGTAAGCACCTTTACACAGTAAAATTCTGCAACAACAAACTCTGGAAAGGCAAGATTTCAAAAACTAAAAGCCTGGGGTGAAACATCAACAAACTTCGGGTTAGAGCAAAGGAAAATTGAATAAAATTTCAGTATTGGTTAAAATAGTTGCAATTTTGTTAAGACCATAGAGCCAAATTCATTCTACTATCCAGTCGTAGGCAAACCAAGCTACATATTTGCCGCTTCCACTAGGTTCTTGAAGGGAACACTAAGGCCCAAACGTTCCCTAACCACTAACCCTTCACTATCAAGTGTCACTCCCGATGAAGTCTCACTACCAGCTGTGGAGGCGCCTTGATTGAAGGTGGGGGGGTATAAACGAGAATGGGACGGCTTCTTCCCTTAAACAGAAAAGGATAGCAGCCGTTGCTATGGCAACACAGCTTAGCGGCGCAGCTTAACATAACATTCAAAATTTGCCCCTTTCTTAAAACAAACATATATGGTCAAATAAAACTTTTTCAAAGAGGACGTTCCATTTTGGTATTATTTTTCTTTTTTTATATACTAACTTGTGATTTTCTGTGAGTGTGATGAAGATGCAGCAAACCAGCGGAATTTACATTTGGCGGAAAGAGTTTCCTTCGTCACCAGGCCGCCTTTAGACCTGCGGCGGGATTCCAGTCCTTATTTTTAAGGGCTGAACGTTTCGCATATTAGGAACCCACTAAGTGGCACTTAAAGTGCCGGACCCTCCGCGGCAAAATACAAATGGAGGGTTATTTCTCAGGGTTTAGTGTTTAGGGGCTGGCTGGGCCTAAAAGCTTTAATGATCTTAACTAACTTACCATGAGCAGCTGTTAGCACCTATGCTAAAGCAGAAGTATAGTTTGCTGCTCACAGCTGCACACAATGCCAACCAGGAAAGAAAACAGCAATAAACACTGAAAATTTACAGGAATCATCAACATCCAACTGGGAGAAGAAAAATGTTCCCAATTTATACCAAAGTCAGACCTGGTGATGCTCAGAGAAAATTACCAAGAAACCACAAGTCATGTCTGAAACGGCACAGGCCTCAGGAAGTATGTGAAACGTTAACAGGAGGAGAAGAGCAAGACCGAACAGGTTTGGGTGGAAGGTGTGCAGCAGAAAACCTTTTCTATTATAGAAGAACATTAATAAGGTTGTAATTCTGCATCTTCTCAAGACATTTGAGGTCTGAGTGAGACTATTTGGCCATGATCCACAGGATCCCATTTGGAAAAAAATAGCTGCTTCTCATAAAATACCAAACAGGAACAGAACTTCTTTAAAACCCTTTAAAAGTACCATGATTGGTGCGACGTTGCAAAGTCTATAATCCCATTTCTTTTTAAGTACTGAAGTGTAACTTAATGTAGCATCTTATTTCTTCAATGTTTCATATGCACACATATTAATTTTATAATTATAACTCTAACAGTAACTTAGAATCTTCTTATGATCTGGAGGACCAACGTGCAAACTCTGGAAAGTTTTTAGCAGGTTCTAAGTTGTGGATCAAGAGTTCAGGTGGGAGTCAAATCTGGGTCAGAGAATAGACGTCAGAATTAATCAAGCACATCATAAAATCTATTACAGTGAAGCTAGAAAACAACAGATGAGGTGTTGCAATGGTCCAGTCAAAGTCCAAACCTTCTCCTGCAAAGCTTTGCAGAGAACAGAGAGAACAGTGCAGGAGCAAAGGGTAACGATTTCACTGAACTACAGCAAGAGAGAAAAATGTTTGGATGGAAGTTTCTCCAGCTCTAAGAGACTGAACAGAACAGATAGGAAAAAAATCATTTCCACTAATGAATCAGTGGGTATACTTAGTTCTTCCATGTTTCTTTATATATATTTATAAAGACGTGTGTTTGTATGAGCAGAATGATGAATGATGGAGGTTAGAAATTACCATGAACTCCCTCCTGACTGCAGTATTTGATCTTCCCGATGAGGATCTCATCGAGGAACGGGTGGAAGACGACAAACCGGAAGTGGACTAAAAAATAAAAACAGAATGAAAGAGGATCAGGAATCTGGAAGATTAATTTATTGGTGAATATAACAGCAGTCAGGGTGGTGTTTAAATGATCCAGCACCTTCATCTTCATACCTTTAGTGTGCGAGGCGCCATCACCGGGGAAAATATACGAGTCTTCCAGCTTGGTGATGTCATACAAACAGATGCAGAGACCCACATTGTAGACCACCTGGGTTGAGAGAGTTTAGTTTTAAGTGGCAGCATATAGTGCAAACAGTCTAACTTCTGATAGCCACATTTATTGCAGTAGCTAAAGAATCTTTGGAACATGTTTTGCTTTTGTTTTGGGGCTGATAAACACCTTCTCGATTGAACAAATCTTCAGATATACTTGCAAGATGAACTTATTAAGGTTTATATTGGTGGATTTTCCTGGCCTGGGCATTTCCACTCTATGACCTTAAATGATTCACATCAAGCTCCAGATATTTTTCTCACTGAAGAAATAAAAGAAATTAACTGAGCTGCTCTACGATATTATATCACATTAAGTTTTGTAATTTCCCAGCTCAGGTGAATGCAGCACAGGCACAAACTATGACCAATTAAAAGGAGTTTATGTGGAAGTGTGCACTCATTGATCCTTTATATTATATATTTCTGTCATTTAATTCCTTTTTCTATCCATCTAATTAGGATGGTTTGTTGTCTTGTATTAAAATAAAATGATTAATAATATAATTTTATGTATATTAAGTTCAGGATTTACATAGCATTATAAAAATTATGGCATGAAAAACAGATGAAGTGGGTGTAGATGAAACTGAAACTTTATTTTTTGCTTTTCAAAGGTTAAAATAAAAAATCTTGGTGATGCATTTAGGGTGTAAGAAAACATGTTTTATATAGCACCAGAAAAATTTCAAAATAGGTTGTTTGTAAAGTTCATATCTGACTAAAGAAAAAAATAAATAAATTTAGACATGAAATTGTGTGTGGACATTATACATCACCACCACAGTCACATCCCAGACAAACACTACACTGCAAACCCCCCACTATACAACACAAAGTGTAAATATAAATTTATATCATTTATTTATTTTTAATCTAACCTAAAACATTTTAGTTTAATTTAATGACAGTAAATCTGGTTTAAAATGTACTTATTTATTTTTTTACATTTAAAATAAACGATAAGAGCAGACATCTGTAGCTCTATGTAAAGCTTGTGAGGCCAACTGGCTGATAAACTCATGGCTGCAGTAAATTTTCCTGGCTGCCGTAAAATCTCCTGTTTCTGGATCTTCGTTCAGCATCATGCCCTCCCTCACCTTGTTGGCCAGCTTTTTGTTCAGCTCCTCCGCTACGGCATCGTTCAACTGTTTCTCGAAATCAGACGGCAGGATCCGAACAGTGTCCACCATCTCCACCAGCATGAACATGATCACCACTAAGCACCGGGGAGCGGAGCAACGCCGCTCACAGGGTCCAAAACACCGCCGAGGGGCAAGAGGAGGGATGCTCAGTTTAAGCTCACAGCATTTTTAGTTTTTTGTTTTCTTTTTTAAATTAAAACGGCTTCCAGCGATTAAACTCCTGTCCAACATGACACTGAACCAACGTGAGTTTTTGCGACAGTGCGCCTCTCTTTTTCTTCTTCTTGTTCGTGCGACAGCCTTCCACTCTCACTACCGCCCCCTCGTGGAATTACACCGCTCCTACAGCGTTCGGGCAATTTTTAACTGCCTTTTCCACAGCCATAGTCAAGCTCTCCTAATACATTCCATTACAATTACTGTAAAAAAAAAGAAAAGAAAAAGAAAACCTCAAAAATATTAATTTAAAGATTGAAATGTAACATTTTGTAGCTTGCCAGCCTTCACTAATTTTAATGTATGATAAACCAGAAATTAGCCTAGTCAAGTTAAAGGTATGATGGAGGATTTTCTCAATTTTTTTAAAAGATCCACCCTCTCCACTTAAAAAAAAAAAAAAAAAAATGCACATGCACAACCCTGTGCCCGCTCCAGAGAGGGAACACCTATTGAACACCTGCGAGAGCATGCATGAGCCCATTTCTCCTCATGCATGCTTTGTTTAAAAGTTGCTGTTTGCATCACTCATTCAAGCTTACTTTCCAAAAATAGATTTGCAATTTTTCCACTATTTCAGACTCACCACCGGTTAGTGAAAATGGGGACGAGAACGTAGGACGGCCTAACAACATATTGCTAGAATAATTGACAATTAAAAGGACCACTTACTTAGAAAACGAACACCGGCTATACCTTTAAGGTAGGATAAATACTGTTTAAAATAGTTATACAAATCATTTCATGGCTTTAGGAAAGCAGACATTTTCACAGTTTATCTACAAATTCCAGGATATCGGGTTTAATACATTCAAAAGAGTCCTCTTGAAGTCTGTGAGGGTATCAAACTTTAATCCTCAAGGGCAGGTGTCCTGCAACTTTAATTCATTTTATTTATATGGCGCCAATTCACAACACTTTCTTTCAGCTACATTACAGACAGTTCAATTAGATCATACAGTCAGATTAGTCATTATTTTTCTGTCAAAGCACATGCCGCTGTTTGCATCAAGTCATGAACTTGCGGGGTGCGCTGATCCTGGGTCAGCTTGTGGTGACAGCAGATATTAACTTACATTCTCTTGTTGACCTTTCACGACAAGTAGAGAAACAAGTCTATAATCTGAGGCCATGGGAATATCATTTTCAGTGCTGATGAGCTCTAAAACCAAATTGCAACTCTTCAAAAAGTTCAAATATGGTGTAAGTGGTCACATACTTGTTAAGCAACTACTATCTCCAGAATTTTAGATAAGGAAGATTGGATATAGGTCTATAATTGACCAAGCCATCTGGGTCAAGAGATTGTTTCTTAAGTAAAGGTTTTATTACAGCTACCTTAAAAGCCTTTGGTACATATCCCTGGAACAAGGAGAGATTAATCACATCTAAAATTGAGGTGGAAATCTGAGGGAATGTATATGTTTAGAAGAGAATATGTTGCTGGTTTATAGAAAGTCCTCATAAAGATACCTCTTCATAAGATTACTTATTAAATTACAGAGCTATATCTAATCTATCAGTATTTTTGATAAAGGCTAGTTGCTTAACACATATTTCAACCTTAATGACATCAGATATTGTGTCTATAGTTGTCCTGTTAAATTTCCTGTATATGTCGGGAATGGGTGCCTTTATTACAAAATTAAGATGAAAAGAAGAAGACAATGACTTTAGATTTTCTTTATTGTTTCCATTTGTAAATAAGATATTGCAAGTTTATACGCTAAAAAACAGCAAATTACTTTTACAAAAATTAAGTCAAAAGAATCCTATGAAGAGAAACATGATAAAAGAGGAACCAAAATTAAATTATAACATGTATGAGGTCACAGATATCTGAGTTTAACAAAAAAGATAATGCCACCATATGGTTCACAGGTTAGTCATCCTACACATGCAATCTGAAACGAAAACAGCAGCAAAGCCTCATCTGGTTTTACAGATATAATGTTTTTCAATGTTTAGAGGGGAAAAAATGGGGTGATCACGGTTGTATGGAACAAAAAAGAAAATGTTTTATAGGAAACACTAAAAATTTAAACCAGGTAAATCATATTTTCATAACATTTAACCAATTTTTATTCCAATCAAGTCTTCAGTGTTAAAAAAGCTAAGCAGTGGAGTGTACAAGATATTCAATCAGAAAATCATCTTAATCAAATTAATCAAACTTTATCACCACCCTTTTTTTATATTTAGTACAAAGTTAACACATTTAGGCATGAAGTCAGCTCCCTTACAAACAATGCAGCATGCTCCTTTAAAGTTAGCTTTCTCTGTGGTATGTCAGTTATACACGAAAATATTCATCTCCTGTACTAATGTAGATTTTTTTTTAAATACACAATCAGAAATATACATCCAACTTAATCATTACAGGGAAACATGATCAAAATAAGATAGTTAAACCATTAGATATTTGCAAACCCTCAGAAAACCAGGTTTTAACTTTTCCAACATCAAAGACATGAATGTACAAAAATAGGATTAAAATATTGAGGTCACTTCGCACCTCCGCTGGTTTAGAGATGGAAACTTATAAAGAACATTTGAAACATTTAAAGCACAATCCTACAGAGCTCAGTTTTTCTTACCATCAAAGATACATTCTTTGATTTCAGTTTTATTCATAAGAAGAAAAGAAAAAAAAAAGGCAGGCAGTATAATCACGTCAAAGCAATTTCTTCACTCCGCAAGCTCAAGAGTACAGGCACCTGGTTACTAGATTGTGCGTTGGCGGCTTTCCCGTCACTAAAATAACTTCAGACATTCATTTGAACTTTCACATAATCTCATCAAAGTCACATTAAGGGGAAATAAAGTCGACACAAACAAGCAGACTAGCAGACAAACATGAAACGATTTGAGAAGCTCCGTAGGATTTTACCTGAAAACTACAAGAACAACAAATCACCTGTCAGCAGTTTTCTACACCATGATGATGACGTATTTACTCATGATGAACCCTGGATAACTACTACTACTCTACCGCCCAACGTTGAACAACCAAGTTGTTCTCATGTTTATTAATATAGGAAAAGGGAAATATGGTAAAGTTACAACATTAGGACAATTATAATCTCATCTGATTGGTGAGGAATTACGCTGAGATTTTTGTCACTTAAAAAGAGTTAGAGTTTCTTGCGTAAGTTTCATAAGACTTGGACTTTTTAACACTTTTGTTACGTTTAAACCTTGGATGCGTTTTATTCTGACTTAACCTAACAGAGCGACACAAAGTATGGCTTGGTTCAAAAGTGAAAGACAAAGTAGTATCTGGAAAGTGCGGAACGCAAATATTTTCACACACAACAGAAATAAATGAAACCAGGTCCAGAAAACTGTCTTCAAAGGTCACCTTTTGCATAATTTTATCTCAGTGTGAATTACAGTTTATTAAAAGAAAGTTGATGCAAAATAAGTTTTCAGATTAAAATTTTTTAAACTGAAATTTCCTTTTTTTTTTTTTTTTTTTTTTTTTTTTTTTTTAAATCGATCAATGTTCCCCATGTTGCTCCATCTCAAAAATGAAACCTGAAATACGTTAATTCACAAAATATGTAAAAAGTTAAAGTACTATGAATGCATTTGCAAGGCGCAGTATAAGGCAGCATTATGGGAAGGGCCAGTTGCTGAAGTTTTTAATCCAGTTGGAAATTGGTTCAACAGAAACCCAAGCGAGAGCAGAGTGAGCAGCAGCTGACAATGCAGACAGCAGATTATTTAGAAGAAGAAAAAATAAAATACAGATCGATTTAAATGACATTTTAAGATGGGTGTCGCAATCTAACGGATTATTTAGTTCAGGACCAAGAAAGGACATTTGTTCGAGTCAGTAGTCGAGTTGGATTGCCTCAGAATTCACAGTTAAAAAGTTAGACAAAAATAATCAGACATCATAAAATTAAAACAGAATAATCAGCTTATTGGTTGGTTTTATTGGAAGCTACATTAGGACAAACATTTAAAATGAGGTATGTGGAAAAACAAGTACGTGGAAAAACAAGAATAATCTTGGAGTGGATTGAGTTCTAAGAGATTTTAAAGCTTCAAGTTTTTTTTTTTCATTAAACACATTTACTTTCTTGTTTGATTACGTCAGACTTCAATGAAATCTTTCAACATATGCTGGTGTAATTGGACTGTTTCAGATGCAGCAGTGGTTCCAGTTCTGGTGGAGCATATAAAAGTGAACTGAATACTAAAGGAGGAAAATATGCTGAAGAAACCGGGATTTCTGTTTATATTCTGTGCTAGTTAGATTCAAATTGTGCAATTCAGCTAGTAAAGCTGGAGGGTAAATGTATTCGTGTGTGCGCTTTCTATCGATACAGCGACCTTATTAATGCATGAGTGATGTATCTTGAAGGAGGACTACAGATGAACTTGATCCAGACCTGGCTGCCATTTTTCTACTGGAGCTCCTTCATCCTGTTGAGAGCTGAGCCGGCCTTGAACCACTCGATCTGCGTCTCATTGAAGCTGTGGTTCAGAGAGATGGACTCCTCGCCTCCGTCGCTGTGCTTGATCACAGCTGTCAGCGGCTGTAGGAGGATCATGCATCAGTAAGAAATGTGGGCTGCTCTTAAGATGAATGAGTCACCGGGGCAACGCGCTGCTCACCTTGCCAGGGGCGAAGGACTTGAGGCCGGTGATTGAAATCTTATCATCTGGGCGGATTTTGTCGTAGTCGCTGGAATTGGCGAAAGTCAGCGGCAGCAGGCCTTGCTTCTTCAGATTGGTCTCTGTAGAATAGGTGCTGAGGTTAAAAATAATTACTTACTATAAACCAACCGATACTTTTAGGTTATAACCAAAGAAGAAGGCTATGCTTTATGGAGAAACACAGGTGAGAAAACCAGGTTTCTGTAAAGCTTTAAAATGCTGCTCATTATCGCCTTTATGAAACACGGTGGTGGCAGCATCATGATGTGCATATACAGTGAGGCAAAGACAATATGGAGATGGATGGAGCCAAATATGGGGCAATAAGTCAAGTAAAACATGTTGGAGGAAACAAATAAATAAAATCTAAAGTTGAAGCTAAAGATAAAACCAGAGCTTTAATGAAATGTTCTTTATCCTGATGGTTTTTGCCTCCCTCTAGTGGTACTGGATGGAGGTGATGGTATTTGTTTGAGTACAAACTGATTTACAACTTATGTGGCGTTTCCAATTTACCCTGTTTTAATTTGATTAATAATCTGTTGATTTGTTTGAAGGTCAGAATGATGTCATAACCAAGTTGATCACCTTCTAGTTACTAGAAAAAAAAAACCTGATTAGTTTCTCATGTTTCTTTCCCTCCGATGCGTTTAAAACACTAACGAACCGTTTGAGCCAAAGCTTAAGGAAAGACTGTCAGAAGATCCTGATGAAAAAGGTTTAAGTTGCTTCTACATTTAACATTTACTGCAGCAATGCTAGAGCCTGAGCTCAGAGCTGCTTGACAAGCTCAGGTGTTCAAAAACAAACTTTTAGGTACCAACAGAAAACACACAACTCTTTATTTTCTGCTTTCATTCTCAGTCCCAACTTGTTAATTAGTGTGAACAGCTTTCTGACACAGTCAGTCTCTTAATTCTTCCAACAATAGAATTTAAAGTTTCCATTTCCTGGTGAAAATAAACAAAGTGTAACTAAACCAAATCATTCAATAAATAAAGTACTGCAAAAGGTCAAAAGTTCTTTATTTTCTTTTTTTAATGACAAAATGTTTCTGTTTAAACATTTGTCAAGATGATGGAGATGTGAAATTTTGGAATCCATTGAGACAAGACTCAAATGCTTAATAAGCAATATAAAAGCTTGCTTCATGTGTTAAAATGGCCTAGTCAAAGTTCAGAAACCAGGTTAACTGTAGCGTTTTTGTTTTTTTGAATTGGTCCATGATATAAATCTTTAAAAACGGTTTAGCCATGTGTACAAAAATCCTTAACAGACAGAGCGGAATGCGGTTTAGATTTCCCTGTTTAACTCTAATAATGTGGGTTTGGACTCGATGAGAAGAATCAAAAATTATGACAGGAACATTTTCCATCCGCTGTCCGCAGAGAAGCTTACCGTGGATTCTGGCGAAGCTTTTGACGATGATGGCGCGTCCTCCCAGGTGTCGTGGCTCCAGGGCAGCATGCTCCCGACTGGATCCCTCTCCGTAGTTCTCATCTCCAACCACCACCCAGCTCACACCGTTGGCCTAGATTTTTATCAGGAAGGATTAATGTTGAACACAGAATTATGAGAACAATAATAAAAGGTTACAGATGTTGGTTTACAATCTCACCTTGTAGTGGCGAGCCACATCTGGAACGCCTCCATACTCTCCGGTTAGCTGGTTCTTTACCTTGTTGACAGCACCGTTCTCGATGTTCACTGCACCTATAAGCAGGTTGTTGGAGATGTTGTCCAGGTGGCCGCGGTACTTCAGCCAAGGTCCAGCAGCGCTGATGTGGTCTGTGGTGCATTTTCCTTTAACCTGTTGGTAGAAAAGAGCAGCAGCTTATCTAAAGAGTCATTGGTTGCTTGGTTCCTTCTGGGCTACTCTACACTTCCTTTGATTCATGATTTCTCAGAAAGCCACTACAGTCTAGGGTTCTGATGCAGCAAATGGAGGTCGGATTGGAGGAAACCCATGATCTGTAAAATCATCTAGGAGTGGAATCTATAGCACCAATATCCTTAATTTTGGCTAATCTGCCAATAAAGGTTTGTACTGTTTTGCGGGTATTATTCAATGTGTTTCAATGAAACGAGAAGGTGTATTGCTTACTAATACAAACCTGAA
>NW_015150860.1:484346-541707 GCF_000732505.1 Cyprinodon variegatus
AGAGTTAAAATATAAAGTGCGGTTATATTCAGAATTCAAACTTCTGAAAGTACTTTAAATATGAACATTTTTTATTAAGAGTAATTTCATTTGAATGTTTTTTTTACCAGAGACATTCATGTTTGTCAAAGAACACTACTGCCACCTACTAGTTTGTGATGTCACGGTGAGGCATCGGCTGTTGAGCAAGTCCCAATGCTTTATCTGGTGTTTGTCAAAATGCACTAGTATCCAAGTCATCTTGAAAACATTCTTCTTTGAAATGTTGGCTACATATTAAGTGTTTTTTCTCTGGCCAGAAGTTCGATGGCAAATCCTCTCTCTTCAAATTGGCAATCCAACGACGGACCTGTCCGTGGAGGATCATGAATCGAAAGGTGAAATAACTTCTTTTTTTTTCATGTTTACCAGATGTATTAACACATCCAACTGCCATGGCCATTGTCAGTTTAACTATAGCTCTTGTGAATTTAAATGGTGAACTCCTCTTGAAATCTTTAATAATTGATGTTGATTGAGGTGTGTATAATAGTTCCCGTTGATTTTGCTTGTTAAGCGGGGAGAATGGCGCTCTGCTTAGCTCACAGTGACGTCACTGCGAGAAGATGTCAGGAGTTAGGTGTTACTATATTTGGACAAAAATGGCAGCTCCTTGACTCTTTAAACCCGACGAAACATATACATTTTATTTCTTTACTGATTAACACCTAATTCATTAAATCATCACAAATGTATTAGCTTTAGGTGTAAATAACGATCCATTGATTATTCCTATACCAGACCTTTCCTTTAATAGGTGAAAAACATCCTTATACTTAATTCTGTCTCTGCTCCGCAATCATTTGTAATCCTCTTATTTCAAATGATTGCAGTTATGCGATAGGCTGACTGGATGCTGTTCAGTCTAAATGATCCTTCAGAAAGTCCACCTCTCTTTGGAAATTCTGCCATAATAAAGATGAGTTTATGTGGGTGAATAAAACAGGAGAGGATAAAACTAATACGAGCTGAACAGATGTGAATGAACCCATCTGACAGGGAGGCTTACCTTAATGAGGACCCTCATGTTCTCCAGATCTTTCCCATTCCACTTGTCAAAAGGCTGCAGCAGCTGAAGACGGTTACTGGAGGGGCTCACATCTACCTGTACAGCAACAAAACAGGGCCAAAAACATTAATCCATCTATATAACCTTCGGATCATCTGGTTTTTCCATCAGTGTATCTTAACTCTGCTTCTTGTTCAGCTTTCTGACCAATAGAGACTGATTCAGTTTCTACTCACCCTGACCGAGCTGCTCTCTGCAGGGGGGTGCTGGTAAGTGTCCTGGCCTGGGTCAAAGTCCCTGGCTGGAAGCTCATCACCGGTGGGGGGTGCCAGCTTAAATTTCTCCCCACTTTTGGCAATCAGATAGTCAGTCTCTGGGTTGAAGCTGAGGTCCCCGGCCAGAGCCAGAGCAGTGACGATCTATGCAGAATTAGAAGATGTATATGATTCATTTTAAGATTGCTTTCTGTCGTTTCCCTCTTTAGCCGGGCTTACACTGTGTGATTTTTTTGCCCTTTTCGGGGCTACTTTCCAGTCGTGCGAGAATTTTCGGATCGGGCCGACTTCCAGCCTGATTGTGTGTTGTGTAGTGTACACAATCTCACGACCACCTCCCGATAAGGAACCATGAGGTCGGGAGAAAATCAAACATGTTTGAGCCACGTCTTTCTCCAAATACCTTGTTTGCTTTCTCTTTAGGGCTTTCAGCACAGAAAATCGCACAAATTGACAAGGCAGCACGTTTCAATCTAGTGAGCTTCATATTCCTCTTCTACTGGGTTGGCTTCCGGATAGACATGTCCAAGTAGCGCCATCTCACTGCGGAGCTGAGTCGGACATGGTTTTTAGACGTACGGTGTGAGCAGAAAGATTGCATCAGAGCGTCGGGTCGCACAGTGTGAGAACATACATCGTGAGCTGTGAACTCACACTGTACGACGAAACCGCAGCTGTGTGCAACTATTGAAAAAATAATAATAAATCGCAGAGTGTATGCCCGGCTTTTGTGGACCCCTCAGCAGGGTCCTACCTCAGGAGAAGTCACAAAAGCATGAGTAGCTGGGTTGGCATCATTCCTGGCCGTGAAGTTCCTGTTGAAAGATGTCACAATGGTGTTCTTCTCTCCTTTTTTAACATCCCTCCTGCAAAAGAAGCGACATTTCCACAAAGTTACAGCACAGTTAGGAGAGCCCAGCAATCTGCATCATCAGACTCAGATGGCTAAACCTGAGGCAGGTGCTGCCAACTGATTTCTACCACTGCTTGGAGAGCCTTCCGATTTAATGCTCATCTGTATGGCTCACAAACCTCTCATGCTAACACAGTATTGCTCTGCTGAGTTTATAGCACACCTCTATTCGCACTGCAATAGGACACAACTCGCCTCTATCCTGGTTATCTATCGCTCTGTAACTGCAACTTTTGTCCTCCGATTGGAAGAATTGATGAACTCTGGATAGGCTAAGAAATAAACGAGACCTCTACCTGTCCCACTGGCCGATGCAGGGACCACAAGCGTTAGCAAGAACGATTCCTCCAACATCACTCAGGATCTTGGCCTGTGACATGCAGAACATTTATTTCAGAGGATAAACTCTATAACGTCTCATAAATAAAGTAAAGCTGGACTTTCCAGCTCTGTGTTTTTCACTCACATATCCATCTCTCTCGATGGTAGCTCGGATTTGTTCTGAGCCCGGTGTAACCGTGAACTGGGCTTTGCACTTCACTCCTTTATCCAGAGCTTGCTTGGCGACAGACGCAGCTCTGCCCATGTCTTCATAGCTGGAGTTGGTGCAGCTGCCGATCAGACCTGTTGGGATGAAAGAAACCAACAGACAGTTAAAATCAGGGGAGAATCCAACAAGTGTTCTAGTCAAGACTAATGTTGGGCAACTGGACAAATCAATTGACGATATACTCATTTTTTTTATTTATTTTTTAAGACACAACCCTATTTTTAATGGTACACAGTAGGGCTAAAATATTTGGCCTTTTTTGTCGTTTAATTCTAGTGTGTTTACAGGCTGCTCCGTCTGTGAAAGATTTGTTTTTATCACAACAAATACAAAATTAAACATTAGAAAAACAAAAAAGGAGATTTCTCTCCTGCAGTGTAGCTGTGTGATTTCCATCAAAATAAAAAATCTCCACCTGGTTTTCATTCTGTCTGTTTTGCGCATTCAGATAAACGAATAACAATCAAAACACTATAATGTCTCATAACATAGTCAGAACAACTGGAAAAAAGGAAACCATTTCTACTGAATAAAACCAGCATGTTTACCTTATTGGGCTTTAGCAGTGTGTGCAGGTGGTTAACAATATTACCAGTTGTGCAGAAGACATGTTTATCTTGCCCACAAAGCCATGTGCACGAATATGTTGAGCATTACCAGTAGTTATGCTGACAAATATCGGTTGGAAAATTTTTACATGTCGCCCAACCTTAGTGAAGACCACACCAGCAAAGACCAAGGAGTACTGAGACCGAGACGACACTACCAACAACAAAGTGCAGATTCTAATCCTGTGCTTTAATAACGGCTACATGACTGTCGAATTCAAGGTGACTTTAAAACCCCAGCTGAGGTGGAACGTGATCCGAACACGTCTGGTCAATAACACAGCGAGAAGGAACAAAGACTGAGGTGTCTAATTTCCCTGAATAAAGCATTAATGGTGAATGTAAGCCAATACGGCCTGCCACAAATACCCACCTACTTTAACCTCCAGGGGCCAGCCGTTCTTCTTAGCTACGGCCCCGATCTCAGACACGGGGTGGGCCAAGTCAGGGGTGAACGGTCCGTTGATGTGAGGTTTAAGCTGGAAGAGGAGAACAGAAGAAAAGTGAGACATTTTAATATGCTCTAGTTTTCTTCTTTGATTTAGCAAACAAAGAAAAGTGCACCAAGTCACCTCACTAAGGTTGACCTCGATGACTTGGTCATATTCACAGCCCTCATCGGGCACCAGGTCCTCTTTGAACTCATCAGCAACTGACGCAATTTCTATACAACAGGGAAAAGGAAAAAAAGAAGGTAAGACATGAAGTAATGACTGAGGAAACTGAGGATGAATTCCAAGACACTGACCTCCGCGGCCGGTTTTCTCCAGATACGTCTTCATGCGGTGGTTGTAGGGGAAAACGGATGTGGTAGCTCCGATTTCAGCACCCATGTTGCAGATAGTGGCCATTCCTGGAAAATATCATCTAGATATTTTATTTCACAAACACAACAATAAATTGGCTACTAGTGATTCTGCTGACTTCAGCCTGATGAGGTGGTGGGAAACTGAAAAACGGTCGATGACCAGCTGATGAAAACAAAGACAGAGAAAACATAAAGAGGTGAAAAGATATTCCAAAGAAATCTTTAGTAGCTGTGATGTGCGGATTATTTCGTCTTTCAGGTGGTGAGAGTCGGACTTTCAGCAGATAACAGGAAGGCTAAACAGCACAGTTAAGTTGCATGTATATTTTTGAGCTTTCAGCCTCCATCTGCTGTGAGAATGTTGGCAACATAAGGATTTTAATTCTCTAAGCAATACACAGAAGGAGATTTTTTACAGCAAGCCTAGCCAACAGGACATATAGCAGTAATAGCACAAGTTTACTTTTTCTTTTTAAACTCGTTCTTCCATTGGGAATGCTTTATGCACATAAAAACATAAAAATTTGCATCTCTTAAAATTTCATTTTAATCTTACCAGTGCAGGAGATGGAGTCAACTCCAGGCCCGTGATACTCCACAATTGCCCCTGTGCCGCCTTTAACAGTCAGAATACCGGCGACCTTAAGGATGACGTCCTTCGGGGAGGTCCAACCAGAGAGCGTTCCAGTCAGTCGCACTCCTATCACCTAAGGGACAACGACACAGGCTGGGAAAACAGTTGTAAAACAAGCGACTTAATGGAGAGACATAAATTACAAATTAAAGGTAATTAGCTACGATCCTCAGAAATTTAAAGGATAGCAGAGAGTGATTGAAAGACGCACCTTGGGACACTTAAGCTCCCATGGGATTCCAGCCATGACGTCTACAGCATCGGCCCCACCAACTCCAATACAAATGCCGCCAAGGCCGCCGCCGTTAGGAGTGTGGGAGTCTGTGCCGATAAGCATCACCCCTGGATAAGCGTAATTCTCCAGGATGATCTGTTTGGGCAGAGGGTCCATTCTCAGTTAAACAAGCAGCAATTAGTACAAGTTATTTATTCAAATTGTTAAAAATTTGCTTTAAAAAACACGCTTATCTGGTGAGTGGATGATATTTCTTCACTAATTTAATCATCCACAAAAAACTTGAATTGCAAAGTTTAATTTATGTCCTTCAAAACTAAAATCAGTTATATGTGTTTACATAATATCTAATTCATAAAAATAAAACCAGAGCAGGTAAACCAGACAAGAAGAGCGTGCACTAATTTTTATTATCCATTTGGGTAAATCCTGTACCTGATGAATGATTCCTGAGCCTGGTTTCCAGAAGCCAACCCCATATTTTGCTGCAGCAGTTGCAAGGAAGTTGTAGACTTCCTCATTTATTTCCTGTGAACGATGAAGAAAAAAAGGGATGATTTACTGACATCCTGCAAATATTTAACCAACAAAACATTAACTGGTTAAGTACAATTCTAATGCACAAATAAACAGCCAAAAAGGCATCAGTGTTGTTCATGTAGGCTATTTTCTTTCAGTGTCTGGTTACCTTCGCCCTCTGTAGGTCCTGAGCTCCTCCTGTCTGAGCTTCAATCAGGTGATCGCAGTGGATAGTGGAGGGAACGGCCACCTTTGGCAGGCCGCTGCTAATGAACTGCAGCATGGCCATCTGGGCCGTGGCGTCCTGCATGGCCACGCGGTCAGGACGCAAGCGCAGGTAAGTCCGACCACGGTCGATCTCCTGTCCTACTGGATCATCCAAGTGGCCGTAAACAATCTTCTCTGACAGGGTCAGAGGCCTGCTGAGCCTGCAGCCAAGGATCGGAGGAAATATGAAGAACTGAATGTGTGCTTGCATCGATAATTACAGAGCTCTACCAAAGTATTCATACACTTGAGCATTTCCACATAACGTCTCACTTCTCTTCAAGTACAGAAGTTTTCCTACTATATAAAATCCCAATAAAATGCCATAGTTAGAGGAAAAGTTCCAGCATTGAATAGAAAATAGCTTTATTTTCTTCCAGTGGGGAAACTCAGAAGTGTGAAAGCATCAGAGCAGAGCTATAAAGGAGTAAATGATAACTGCTGACCTCCTGCGTACGACATTGATGTTCTCATGCATCTTCTCATAACCAAGGCAGGAACCTGGCTCAAAGCGGCTCATGGCCACCTTGGCCTTGGCACTGAAGACAGCGGAGGCATGAAACCGTTTTGCCCCAGTTCCTAGAACCAACTGGACCAACAGAGGCAGCAGTTGACATAAAGCAGAAAAAAACACAACCGACAATATATTTTAATTTTTAACCAAGAAACAGTAAAACACTTTTATTATTAAGTAAGTCAGGTAATGATAGAGTTAAGCAGATGAGGCTGGTTAAAGTACAGTCAGCTGCATTGGTAAAACACTCCATATTAACCACAAACATTTTACTCAGATTATAACAATAAAATCAGGGCTGCAAAATTAATTACAAAGAAAAATTAATAGTTTAACTTTGAAATAGCATATTTGAGCATCAACACAAGCAATCACACCTCAGGACTATATAGAAACATGTCACTGCAAAGGCCGACCAGGAGCATATTAAAACGTGCTTTGCTGTTTGTTTGTGCTCCAGCTTCAGTTTAAAGACCCAATAGAAAGTCGCTGCTCTCTGAGAAAACTGGGGGAAGGTTCTCATAGCTCATATTGTGGCAGATTGGCCTCACCCATTCACGGAACTAAATGTAATTTGATAACCTTGACTGGATTAAACATTTTTACAACCCAGAGCTTTTAAAGAGAGCATCTGAATACCATCTACCTTTGATCTGCACACATTCCTGTTCTGTAATAATCGTTTGGTATTGCAGGAGGGAAGGTCACATGCCGTTAAGGAAGAGGGGATGAGAAGTAGGAATGCTGACCTTTGCAAAGAAACAAGCCAATTCTCCACATTGAGGCCCAGGAGTGTTTATCAAACTGACACAGGTCTTAAAGGAAACTGGTGATATTTAAGTTGGTATCAGCAGTAATGGTCAATAATTATAAGATTTCTCTGTATCCAACTGGATTCCTTCACAATTATTTCTGTGACTTTAACCAGATATTGAACCTGTTTATAAACTGCCTTGATAAAACAATATTGAGCTGAATGCCTGATAAAAGAATCTGCTGAACTCCAAAGCTGGGAAAAAAAATTACAAATTGTTTCTATTAAGATCCGTCTGTTAATGTTTATGCTAAATATTTTAACAAAAAAAGAAAAAATAAATTTCTAAGAAGTATATAGAAAGGCTTTTATGAAAGGATTTCAAAGCTTTATTGTGCATCTGATTGTTATCTTATTCATCTAATGCTTTCGAAACAAAATTTATGAAATGATATTATGTAAAAAAAAAAAAAATCTATTAAATTAAAACCTGCAATAAGGATAATATATGTGTTATTGAGTAAAGCTGTGTTTTATGCGAGAAATGTTGAATTTGTGGACTTAAAAAAAAACAAACTCGCAGATTTTTGGATTATCGTCATTCAATCAAAGGTTTAGTTCTTTATATGGGGTGAGACAGGCATCTCTTAACAAAACCAAACAGAGAAAAATGAGTATCAACTTTAAAAAACAAAACAGTTTTGACTTAGAGCGTAATAAAAAACAATGTGTAATGCTCATTCTGAATAACCAATATTAAAAAAAATCTCTATTGGCAACTCTAATCAAACTTGTTATAATCCTAAACAGGTTTTTTAATTGTTTTCAAAATTGTCTGATTTATTGACTGTAAAGCCGGAGGTCTCTGTGTACCCAACAGAGCATTAATACATTCAGCTAAGAAAAAACATGTTTGTAAAATCTCTTTACAGAAGGATTACTCTAGCAATTTGCCAGGAGATTGAAGAGATTTGGCCAAATGTTTGCTCAAAAGATTCTGATTTTATTTAAAAAAAGAATTATTAAATGCAGGACGGTTTTGCACAAAGTAAAACAAATTATAATTTTGTTCTAAAATTGATTAAAGATCATAATGAAGCAGTTTAGGAAGGCTGATTGGAGAAGGAAAGCCGCAAAGAAGTTTCCAATAGGCTGTATTCTAAATGGTTCGACCATTTCCTTTATTCTCAGTCTAGCTGGACTGATAGCTGCAAGACAGAATATTCTGGCTGATGGAAAGAAAACTGTTCAGTCTGCAGCAAAAAATCAGGTTAAAATGTCCAGCAACCTTGTAGTAGAATGTGTCATGGTCAAAAGAATCAAATATTAACTTTTGTTTAACAATGAAACACGGAGGTGGGCGAATCATCCTACGGGATTTATTTTCTTCAGATAAAACTAAGGTTATTAATCAAGGTAAATTAAGCCATTAAAAGGAAAATATACCAGTCATTTTAGGCTTCACCCTTCAGCTAGAAACCAAAGAAAGGATTTATTTTTTTTATTTCCACATTAACAATCAGGCTACGCATAAATCAATTTGAAAAACAGAATGACTCCACAGGAGGAAAGTAAAATGGTCCAGAATAAATCTAATAGATTTAAATTAAATTGCAATGTTTTTAAAGGCTTTATAATGGTGTTATTTATTCACAGCACTGATATCTGGCATTTTACACAGGGCTGTGTGTATAACGGTGCAAAACAACTTCCTTTATTTGTCTATTTCTTTTAATCACGTGACAAAAATACAGGCAGGTCCAACAGGTGTTGAGAGTAAAAATACTACTTTATTTATTGTTTCATGGCATATGTGCTACTGTGCTCGGAAGAAACAGTAAAACTAAATGTCGTTAGATTATGTTACTGTTCTTGTTAGAGCTGCTTATCGCCGTTTTTCTCTGTGACCTGATGTGACTCGGTGAGCAGCAGCTGTCAGGAGTTAAAGCACGCTGTAAACCACATAACCTTGCGTTCACCTTGCGATTAGCAGCGGATTAAGGCTCGTTATCAGACACCGCCTGACTAATGCTGACTGCAGTCAATCATGCCAATGGGTGACATGTTTAATACTGGAACTTAAAAAGTATAAATAACATTTTCTTACCCGGAGCCTGGTTACAGTCAGACAGTAGGACGCCATTTTGTAGTTCCTTCGTCACGGAGTGTCCCATTTTTATTACGTCATCATTACCTGAGTAAAAAAAAAAAAATACATCAAAATAATCTACCAGAACAAATAAATAATTTTAAAAATAAATAATTTCAAAATAAATAATTATTTACTATTTTACTCGTTATTTTTGTTCATCTTTTCTGATGCAAATTTCAGATTTTAGATTTTAACACTGACATTGTTTGATTTTATATTTATTTACTCCAAACTGCATAAAGATTTATTTGTCCAATTAAAAAAAAAAATTCCATAAAAAATGTATATGCGTAATATTAACAAGTCAATTTGTTTCGGCAATTATTCAGGGATGAAAAATAATGGTAAATGAGTTTACAGTTAAAATTAGACTTTTACTAACAATGAAGAAAACATAAGAAATAAATCATGAGCACGTTTTGTATTGAAAAAATATAATTTTTTTCTTATAAATTTAGATGAGCAGACAACAATTATTTTTTATAAACAAGAATTCTGTGCACTACTTATACATTCCCACTATTATATGATATGAAAGTTGTTTTATGTCCACCCCATCTGCAAACGTTTGACCTTTGTTTGACCCCTCATATTGGTGGGGTTCATTGAGAGTTTGGATTCCTAATCCAGACCCTGCCTCCACACTTGGTCTGTATATTTTTTAGTAGAGATGACATCAAGGGAATTACTAAAGATCATGTTTAGCATTCTTTATTGGTTGCAAACCAGCTTCAGTTTGATATGATTCAATAAAAAAATATTTTATTGATCTCAGGGGAAATTAAATTGTTGTCACTCTTATAATGTTTTGAGTTGTTGTAGGTATGATACCTATAGACAAGAAGCATCTCCTGTTTTGGTCTGTCTTAGAGCAGATCTGGAGAATTTGAACTAAGAAACTGTGTTGTTGTTCAACTGTCTCCTGAAGACGATGCTCACCGTTGTGAAGAATTTACCTTATTTTACAAAATTTTATCTCGTGAAATAATCTCTAGAGGTTCTTGGGGAGTTTCCAGAGCTGAGTAAAGATTCAATATCAGCTTGTTAAGCTTTGTTAGATATTTTTCTCTGATGCTGCTCTTTCTAGAAGATGATGGTAGATGGGGTCACGCTCTCCCTAACAGACCTACAGTGTAAAGAAATTGCAACAACAAAGGACCTTAGCTTCCTCAAAAAAAAAAAAAACTTCTGTTCTGTCCCTTCTTATAGACAGCTTCTCAATAAGTCTCCAGTGGAGTACAGTAGCCAGGTATCTATACTACTTCACCACCTCCACTACCTATCACATGATACTAATAGTGTTTTAATGCTCTCTCTGTTTCCTCTGAAATTCAAATTCATTTCCACTCCTTAATTCACATTTAGGGTAAGATTGTTTTGCACTATGTCACAAAGCAGTCAATCTGCACTCTGTTAGTCAGCTTCTTGTCCATGTTTGATTCTTCCCTGGACTGCAGACTCATTCAGGTATTTCAGCAGATGACAAGAGTCTGTGTTGCACTAAAAGTCAGAGATGTACGGATTGAAAAGGATAAGAATACTATCCTCTGTGGTGCTCCTATGTGGTTGACTGCCTGGTTAGCCAGCTGACCCTTCAAGCCTCACAAACTGCCGTCCCTTTATTAGGTAGTCTTTACTCAGGCAATTTTCCATGCCTCCACCTGAGAGTTTTTGATTGAGTCAGGCTTACTTGTGTTAAATCTACTGGATTAATCAAAGAAGGGGATCCTCATAGTGTGGTCTGCCTTTTCTAAATGAAAGTGGTTTTGTTGAAGCAGGTGCATGACAACATCCTCAACTTCAACTCCAAAAACTGCAGGGGGTACTGTTAGCTGCTTGTTTGCTTACTTGCTTCCTAAGGTGGACCAACATAAGTCTCCTTTGGACCTTCATGATGTGGTTATCAGTGCAAAGGGTTTACAGTCATTGAGAGCCCTATGGGATTATTCTCCTGTACATTCCTCCGAATAAAATTTCAGTCTCTGTTGGCAAATAGCTCAGTATTTGCTTCATGTGTTCCTCCAGATGCCATTTAGATTGTTCATTTGTCTGCAAGCTTTATTTGAGGTTGGAGTTCGTTTTTGGTGAACATCGTCTTTCAACCATCATCGGAAACACCTGTGTTTCCGATGATGGTTGAATTGAGCCTCGATATTTTATGAGTTGTTACCAAAAAGAAAATATCAGCTGAAAATAAACACAATCGCTATAGTCATAAGTTAAGAAATAATCACTTATTAAGATATGTAAAATGAATGTATTTTATATGTTTATATATGTATTAATCTCAATACATGATAATTGAAATAATCCCCAACATCTTTTTAAGTCATACACATCAGTATTTAAAAACACATTTCCAGTTTTATATCAAAATTTAAGAAAAATGATTTTATTTGTGTTGGTAAGTTTATTTAAAAACCTTATGAGTAGTCAAAATATGAAAACATAATACAATCTGAAGCTGGCAAAATTCCTCCTTGCAGGTCTCCACATTATAAATCTATATTTGTTTAAATATGTTTAGTACTTCTTAAAATTCAAAAGAAATATTTAGATTAGTATTAGTATTAAATACTGGATGGAAAAGCTTTTGTAGAAATTCGCTAACGACAAAAAGAAAAGCCAGAGTCTTTGAACAGTATTCTCTTAAAAATTTTTTTTTTTCGTTTTTTTTTTATTGTTTATTGTTTTTGTTTTTTGTTTTTAAGAAAATGATAAAATAAAAAAAAATAAAAAAAATTGCCCCGCACAGAAACCAAAGGTGTTAAAATCTTTAGGAACACCATATCCCATAAGACATTGCGAAAAATTCTATTTGCTTCTGCTGCTACTGACCAATCAACTGCCGGTCATCCTACTAGTCAGCCAATGGAAACTCTGTTGCTATCACTATTAGTATTTATAGTACAACTGTTCAGCAAACATTTGTCTCTCCGCCGTACAAGATAGTGCCCAAAATTGTTATAATGTGTGTTCCATTGCTTACATTACATGCTGTTCTTAATTTCCTAAAAAAAAAAAAAAATCTAATAGCTTGTAGGATTTATTCTAATGTTGTTATGAAAACAATTTGGTGACAATATGACTGTAACGAATATTATGAAGCTCTTTGATAGATAAATATAAGTCAAGAAATTGAAAAATAACGGCTATTGTATGATTTATGACGAGAGAAAAGTAGTCCCTCTCGTCACAGGGGTGTGGGCGACTCACAGTGTATAAATACGCCGGGTTGTCAAACAGTAAAGTTTCAGCGAACACCTCCAGTTCAACGCGAAGTGTCACCGAAAGACAAAGTACGCCAGAAAATTACAGCTTCGGTGGCAAAGAAGGAAAACACAGAGTGTTATTTTTATGTAAACTTGGTAATTCTGCGAACTGACGCCTCCGCCGTAGATTTTTGTCATATAATATGAGGGAATTAATGTAGAGACCAGGGAGGACAGGTCAAGCCCCGGACATCATCACCACCATAACCGTTATCACGGCTAGGTGAGTAAATGTTCACCACTTTGTGTCTACATTTTGACACAATTCTCCTCGGTGCATCACACGATGTTGGGATGTACTGGTGTTTTTCCACAGCTTTGGTCCGTAAAGAGAGGTTGTGCTTGGCTCGGACATTGAATTGATCGTTTGTTTATTTGTTTCCTCCTATTTTATGCATATTTCCAGTCAAACATCGACTAAAAGAAGCCTTTTAACATCATGTTCTGCTGATGTTTCTTCGAGGGTGTTATGTCATTGGTCAGGTGCATCCTCCTTAGGCTGCTCAGCACTTCATTTGGTTTAAAATTTTATTTCCAATTGAATTCTGGAAAGGGAGAAAAAAGAGGAATCATCCAGTTGTGCTGGCAGCTAAGTGTACTCTCTGTTCCAGTAGTCTGTCACTAATCTCTCTATCTCAGTCCATGCAAACCTTTATGATAACACTTCTCGTTCATTCTTCTGTTTGCATTTTTGTCTACGCTTTGTTTTATCATTTTACATGCAGATCAGGTAAAAAAAAAAAGGTGCAGGATTGTTATACAACCTGCTATAATGCTAGGAGGAAACGGGACAAATCCAGATTTTTAAAGGAAAGTTTCTATTATGCAACTGCTGCCTTCCAATAAAACCCTTTTGGAAGGTTATATTCTTGCACTTAATGTAATGTATATGATCTGCAGACTGTGTTTTAACTTGACTCCTGGTAGAAAACACTGCCCCTTAATGAGTCCATGTAAACAAACGCAACACCTCTGATCTTGATTAGACTAGCAACAGCAAAGCCTGCAACAATAAAGATCAGCAGAAATTGCTAGCTGTTTTGATTTGTATCTGCACATGTGGTTGTATCAATTGAGGTGCAAAAAAAGGCATCAGTAAGGCAAATGCTGGATCCTTCCTGTCAATTACACTAACTGGTTTCAGCGAAGCGTCTCAAAATGAGTTTTTGTTCCACAGATGATGCAAAAAAAGGTGAGCCCCAGCTTTTATGCAGCCCTGATCCTTAGCTTTTTTTCCCTTCAAAGTCAGGTGAAAGGGGAGTTTACATTTTTCTCTACAGACCATTTGCTCCTGCAGCCTTGTGGCCAGCCTGTGCAGCTTTATCTCTAATAACATTAGAACTGTCTTTAATCTGAGCCGCCTTTCTAATCTTAACCGCTGAATCCCCATCTGTCAGGGAGGTAAATGTGAGGAACTGCTGTATGTTTGCCTTCATCCAGGTTTGGGAGGGAGAAGGAAGGAAGGAAGGAAGGGAGGCTAAGGTGCATGCTGGGAACTTGTGTTTGCATCCAGCATACGTCGTGCCATTTTCTGTTTTCAATCCAACAGTTCCCGCTTTGGTTCTGCTTCAGAGTTTGTTTTTTTTTCATGCAGGCCTTTATTTCGGCTGGTATTCCAGTCCTGATGAATGGACTCTGAAGCATTAAGATACAAGCACTTTATGGGATCACGTTCAGATTATGCAGGATTTATGAAGCCCGACAGGGCAGCATCTGTTACATCCATGAACATGACTTACATTCGATGGGCTTGAAATGTAAAATCGTCCATTTAGAGCTGCTGATTCAGTAAAGGAGTCATGTTTATCTCTAGAACTTCAAGCATCGAGTTAATAATTAATCATTGATATAAGTAAATATGGATACGCATTTACTGCTGGAATCTGTATCAGATTTCACTTTTTTTTTTAGCCTCCTCTGACCTTAGTAAGTCCGATAATGTCTTCTAAAAGCACAGGGCCAACAAGATCACAGCGGGTAACATGAAGGTAGACCCTTTAAAGGGACATTCTTTACAAGAATTTAAAGCCCATGTTGATTTAAACTGGTTGCTTTCCTAACATTGACCCAAAGACATTTAGCATAGTCTATACATTTTCTAACTGAGGTTATGGTCTTTCCAGATGCTGCCTCATCCATCAAAACCAGTTTTAATGTGCGTTTAGGATCATTGTCCTGGAACAAGGCTTCAACCACCTGACTCAAAACGTCACCCTTGTATATAGAGGGACGTTCAAAGAACTAGTCAATCTTTAACTGGAAGATGCTGGAACACCAATGTTGCCATCCATAGGAAAGTCTTTAACATGAACGCTAACCATCCAAAAAAAGGAAGTATCGGTTTAAACCAACGTTTTTCTCTTAGAATTTATAGTCTGAGGAGATGAATATTCAGTCTAGATGACGCTTTTAAATTTTAGAACACTCAACCAGCTGTTGAGCATGATGAGGCAAGCATCAGCTGCCTATAGATCAGTTATCTTGATTCCAGACCAGACTAAAGTGCAGAGGTGATGGGTCTTTAATTATTCTGAAATTATGGAACCAGTTCATGTTCTATTCAAACTTTCAGCTGGTTTGTTTTTGCTTTCATTCTAATCCTACCAATCTTTTACATGGCATTTTATTCTGGTTTTTATATATTGATTTGCACCGATTTCTTACAGTATAGTTCATTGGTTAAACAAATTGGGATGTTTTTGTAAATGCTGTTTATAAATAAAAATGGATTGGGAAAAGGAAAATGACATCAAAATACTTTGAAGAACAGTAACTTGGCTAGACTTTGGTGTTCATACAATACGGTCAAGAACACGCATAAAAACTATTTTTCAAATAGTGAATTATAATATTAAAGGTATAGTGGAGGATGTTCTTTTTCCGGGTGGATCATCAAAATAATTGGTCCTCCTAATTGTCAATCATTCTGGTGATATGTTCACGTAAAGCCTTCCTACGTGCTTATCTCCATTTTCACGTGCAGGTGGTGAGTCTGACATAGTGGAAAACATTTTTAATCGTCTTTTGGAAAGTAAGCTTGTATGATGGATGCAAATATGGAAATGGAAAGAGCAAGTCTTTTCAAAAAATCGCGAAATCCTCCACTATATCTTTAAACTACTGGAACATCCTGACCTCAACTCGATATGAAAAGTGTAAACTGTTTTTCTTTTCCAAGCTCCTGTATGGGTTGTATGGATATATTTGAGTATTTATGGATATTGTTAAATGTGGGGGTGTTGGAGAAAGAAATCAAAAGTAGAGTTAAATTCGAGTTCTGTGGTTTCTGGGAAACTGTTTACACGGATTAGGTCTATGACTTGTTTTTTATACCTGGCCATGATGGCTACTTATAATTCCTAACAGAGCTGTAGGGTTGTGGTTGTTTGAGACATTAGAGTAACCATGTTCTCTTGTCTTCACAGCTGGAACATCCAGAGAACCTAAAAACATTCCCTGCCTTTGAGATGCCGATGCGAATATGACTCCAAAAGATTCAACGACTTTTCTTTAAGCCAGAGGTACGAACTGCCTCCCTCTCATCAGCGTCCTATAACAATCAGTACCCACCACGGCCCTAACCCGATGCAGCCATGCATCTAGAGGTCAAGGTCGCCCTCAACTTTATTGTGTCCTACCTGTACAACAAGCTGCCTCGCCGTCGAGCTGACCTGTTTGGTGAGGAGTTGGAGAAGATACTGATGTCCCGCTTTGAGGGCCACTGGTATCCTGATGCGCCCCTCAGGGGATCGGCTTTCCGCTGCATACACTTGGGGGCGCCGCGTGACCCCGTAGTGGAGCTGGCTGCCAAAAGAAGCGGACTAGATACGGAGGAGGTGCGTTCTAACGTCCCTGCTGAGCTCAGCGTCTGGATCGACCCGTACGAGGTGTCCTACCAGATTGGAGAGAAGGGGACGGTAAAGGTGCTTTACCTAGAAGACCCCCCAGGCCTCGGATGCGACGGTGACAGGGCTGAGGCGGGGAATGGGGAAGGAAAAGGAGAGTCGGAGGCTGAGGAGGCCACAAGTTTGGGATTTAATCCAGATGCTCAGGTGTTTGTGCCAATTGGAAATCAAGCATCTCCGGCACTCATGCCATCCCTCTCAAGCTCGCCCACACCTTTGTCATCTCAGCCTGGACTCTTTAGCTACCCCAGCTCCAGTACTCCTACTGACCCTGGGGCCAATTCCTCCAACACTTCCACCCCTTCCCCTCCCAGCGGTGTGTTACCCTACCTCCCCACTCAGCAGGCCCCCTCAGCACTCCCTCCAGCCCGTCCACAACCCATCACCTTCACCACAGCAAGCTTTGCCGCCACCAAGTTCGGCTCCACCAAAATGAAGAAGTGCAGCGGCACCGGGTCACCAGCCAGCTCCGGTGTCATTGTGCCGCCTTCGCAAAGGATGCTCTCCCGCTCTCCCACCAACATCCCGGCACCGGAGCTGCTAAAGCACAAGCCCCTGTCGTTGTCTCTGCACTCCCTCGGAGGTCAGATCCCCAGCCAGCTCTCCCCCAGCGCCAAAGAGTTCGTCTACCCAGGATCGCCAGGCCCCTTTTACTTTGAGGCCGACACCCAGCCCATGCAGCCTCAGGCCAGCCCTTTCCAACCCTCGCACAACATCAGCTCCAACCCAGCTTTTGATGCGTTCGCCAGCCCTTCTGCCCAAAACGTGGGCATCCTCAGCAGCGGTGCAGGAATCCCTTACGTGGAGAAACCGGCGTTTGACGGTTTAGGAAGTTACAACCTGCAATATCCAAGCCAGTCTTTCCAGCCCGTCGTGCTGGCCAACTAACTAACCCTTTGTTTGGATTACCAGTCGAGGCAGAGTTGGGTGAATCTACACGTCTTTGGTTTTCCTTCAAAACATAATGTTGACTTCATCAAAAGTGGGTTTTGCTACGGAGATTAGAGAAATAAACATGTCCACTAACCATTTTATGCTTTGTATCTCCCTTTTCACTCCTCCTGGAACCATTCGTGTTCCTTCACTTTGCATTGATATCGATGGTTAGGTGGCGAGATTCTTTCTGCACCCAGTTCTATTCAGACGTGAAACATTTATTTTCTACTCCTTCTGAAGGACCCGTCTCTAGAGCAGCTCCATTTTGCACTGCACTGTCATGCTGTGAAAAAAGGACTTTGCCAAGTCCTGCAGGGAACGACTGCTGTGGAAAACTCAGCACTTTGCTCCGCAATCTGCTCTGCCCTACTTGCCACAAATACACAGGAGAAGGGGGGGGTTGTTTTGCTGTCTGTGTGTCGTCCTGCCTCGTTTTGTTATGGTTCGATCGAGGGAACGGTTGTTTGTCTCCGTTATTGGGTGCATGTATATCGAAAGCCTGTTATCAGTCGCTGGTACGCCTGTGTGAGCGGGAATGAATGATGGGCAGGCAGAGGGAGAGAGAGCAGCGTTGGAGAATGTATTTTATCTGCTGGAGGGAAGCTCTGAATGTGAAAGACGGCTGAATTAGAAGGTGAACTAAATGTTACCTCTTTGTTTAAAGGGAAAAAAACACAAGGAAGTGTGCAGACACAATTGCACCATATGCATCGATGTGCACGATATTCCAGTCAGCAGTGTGTGAAGGTGAACGGGTGAGGGGCGGGTGGGGGTGCAGCAGCTAAGCAGTAGGGATTGTGATAAATGGCTTAGCATGACTTTGACTATGAAGGAGAGGTTTTTCTTTGCATGGAAGAAGAGGGAGGGAGACCGTAGAGAAACTTCTAGATGCGCGTTAGTCGCCAGGGTGCACTGGCTCAGGGAAGCGTCGAGTTGACACCCAGAGCACGTTTGTGGTGAACTAAAAACACTACACCATTCTCTTCTCTCCTCCTTGAAATTCTCCTGCTGTCTCCATTTTTTTTTTTTTTTCTCAAGCTGTTGCAAGAAAAAGGAAAGCCGACCGTACAGTCCAGGGTGCTCAGTTCCTCCCCAGCTGCAGTGAAGTGTGTTGCACGGCTTTGTCAGAGAGGGCGTCAGACATGCGACTCTCCTGGCATTGTGTGTTGTCATCGGTTACCGCAGGGAAAGGTTAACCTTCGCATGTCACAGTAGTTCAGCACTTTATCACCGGGTCTCCTGTTGTCACTGCAGCCGTCGGCACTAAACCTGCCTTTCAGCTTCTGCTTGGTTGTTGCACATTTTTATTCAGAAGACATTAGATGGGTTGAAGGATAATATTAGCCTAAACTACTTTTTTATTTTTTTTTTTTGCATTAGAAAAGGATATGGTGAACCCTTTTGACCTCCCTCTTAACAGTGTTTTTCTTGGGGTGTAGCCATCTTTTTTTTTTTTTTTTTTTTTCATATTTCTGATTAAGTTGGCATAAGGACCCCTCTTTTTTTTTTTCTTTTTTTTTTACTTAATCATCCTCATTCAGTATTTTTTTTGTTATTTGTAATTAAATTTTTTCATATTAACCCTGTCCGCTTCTATTGGTTAGGGATTGTGACTGCAGGATTGTGTGTAAATATATAAAGTTCTCATGTTCAAATTCTTTAGTTTTGTACCTACTGAATTTTCCTTTTTATAATTTCTTTTCAAAAAAAAGTATGAATATATGCAAACTGAGACAAAAATAAAGATGTACAGAATAAAGTATTGAATGTGAATTGTACCTTGTACAGTATTTGTCTCGTATAAGACGGGTAAATGTATTCTCTTCTTGGGTTTGGCTTTTAGGAAGTGACCGTTTACAGTGGGTGAGGGGGGGGCTGCAGACAGAAATATTACAGATATGACTCTCTGTGCCCCTGAGGTAGATGATACAACTATTGAAAGAAAACCAAAAATCTGGACAGCTGAGGTTTATTTTTGAAGGATTGTAACTTTTCTTTTCCCCCTTTTTTTTTTTTTTTTTTTTTTTTTGGATCTATCAATTTTTCTCATTAAGTTCCCCACAGCATGATGCTTCCACCACCATGTTTCACCATGAGGATGGTGTGAAAAGGGAGCAATGCATATTTTAATCTCTTCTAAACATAGTCTGCTTCATTAAATCCCCCAAAATTCAATGAGGTTTTTATTAAAGTGACAAAAAGTTAAAAGGGGTTATTGACTCTACTGGAGACCACTGCATTTATTATGAGTAAATGCTGTGCTTGGACAGGACTTATTTTACTAGGAAAAATCTGAACATCTTTATTGTTCTCTGCTCGCTCAGCCAGGACCTTTTTCAGGTTCTCAAACTAAAGCCATATTCCCTGCTCCTCTCTGCTCACACTGATCGTCCTTCAGCACTGCAGCCTGATGCCATAATTTTTACACCGCCCTTTAAGATTCATGGGCTCCCTACCTCTCTGCTCCCTAGAAAACAAACCCCAGTAATCGCTTTCAGTAGAAAGATGCAGTTAAAGATGTTGGAGGATGGAGGAAATAAAATGTAGGATGAATGTGGTCCAGATCTAATCATCTACCCTGGTTTTAGCAGCCTGGTTTTAGCAGCATCTATGAAAAAACAAATTTAACCTATGGGTTTTATTCCCTTTACTGTTTATTTTTGGTATGGGGAGTTCTAAGCTGATGTTTAAATGCAGGCTGCTCTAAAAGCAGGGTTGGTGATTAACAAAGATGGATGAGAATATTTTTTTCTATTCTGATGTCCTTTGCTTGTACCACTGTGTGCAGTTTATTTTGCACCTGGGACTATTTAATTGTGATAAAAGAATCTTATTTTCTAAGTCAACTTTAACATGTAAAAGTAAAAATATATATATAGATTAAGAAGTGATGTATAAATAGTGCTGTTTCCTCCCTGAACTGGATCATTTCTTTTCTCTTTTGTATCTGATCTGTACACCCTGTAGATGTCCGATGAACCTTTCACTACCGAAATGCAATGACCTGTTTTCTGTGCCGCCCCTCGGGAAGCGGGGAGTTACTACTGCAGTTTCTTATTGTATCAGATTCCTTTTTTTAAGTTTATAATAAAAAAGCAGACTGGCAATAAAAAGAAGCATGGAAACGAACGCCCACCCCTCTTGTCCTTCTTTCTGTTGTGTTTGATCAGATGTTATTTAAAGGCTGATTCCTGGGAAAAGCTGATGATTGATTGAAGCGGCAGTGGAACGAGTCTTTTATATTGCAGTAAACAAATTCAAGCCATGTTTGATCAATAATTCAAAGCAAAAATGGGATTCTTAGATGGTGAGCAGCCAGATTGCTCACCACCCACATCAGCTGGACTCATCCCAGCAGATATTACTTTACATTTCATCAGCCTGCTCTCTGATAGTCAGCCTGTCTCCTATCACCGTCTCTGCAAAACCATCCAAACAACTGCCTCCTTTTGAGGGATGGGGGGGACTTGCAGCATGTACTGGTATGGCATTAACATGCAAGACAAGGCTTCTCTGTTTCTTTGTCTTTCCTTTTTTCCCTTCTGATTCTTCTTGTTTTCCCTCCAATCACTTCTTCCCCCCAATCATCTCCTTCATCCTCCACAGACACACACCCATCCCGCCCGTCTTTTAGGCTGCTGGTGTTATGCAACACAGCTCCACCGTGTGTTGATGTGATCATTACGCAACATCTTCTACTCTTTTGGAATACTGATGAGCTGCAGCCCTGAAACGAGAAGAAAGGGGGAAAAACAGTTGCCTGATGGATGAAAGGAGATTTTTTTTTTTTTTTGTATGTGCGTGCAAGTACCTGCTCAGCACGGTCGCGCTCTGCTGATCAAGGTTTAAAGATGTAGCCTTTATACTCTTGACAAAAGCAGGCTCTTTATTATCCAGTGTTCCTTTGTTTTCCTGGACCAGGGCCGACCCAAGGCTGAATGGGGCCCTGAGCAACTTCCCCCTGCATTTATGGTTTGCAAAGGAATTTTTTTAAAGGCAAAAATAGGTCTGTTTTCATTGTAGATATGTGCAAACTTTTTTCAATGTTCCCAGTTTTGGTATTTCCATTAAATAAGAAATGCGGTTTGAATTGTCACATGAGTACGTTTATTAAAATGATAACTCTTGAAAACAACATGGCAGCTGACGTGTACACTTCAGATATATATCCATGTTTTAGCCCCAACTCTAATAATAAAAATATATTCAGTCTGCCCATGGATCCAAATATACAGCGTCATCAACCTGCAGCTAATTGTGGTATTCATCTTTATTAGGCAGTTGGTTCCAGCGGCAGATCACGTGACTTGTGCGATGCACAAAAAGTTTTGCATTAGGGTTTATGAAATTTAATCATTTAGATGCAACTGAAAAACCACCATTAAAAATTAAGAATTTATTTTTTTTATCAAAAGGCAAGCTTTTTTTATTATTGCAGTTTCCATTTAGCAAATTGATAATCAATTTGTGCAATTTGATGATTAATGGAAACACAGCAAATTAATTCCTTAAACTGATTTTTTTTTAACAATCACATTAGTTTATTTACGTTCTCTATTGAGGAGGAACTGTGCTTAGAATATAAGGTTATGTATGCTAGTATAAATTATCGAAATGCAAGTTGTTTTTAAATCACTCTCGTGGAAAATTATATGATACATTTTTAACAAGATTATTTGGGAAATAATCACTGTGAATAAGATATGAACCCAAATAAAATTATTATGCTACAGTAGAAAGAAAAAGTTAGCACTTTATATTTAACTAACTAAGGAAAAATTATATTTTTTCTTTATTTACACACACACAAAAATAATACAATTTAGAATCAGAAAAAATCAAGTCTGTTCTAGATTTCCGCAGTGAATAACCAAGTTATTGTCCTCAAATACTAAAGTTTTGTTCTTTAAAAAGACGACTTATTTCACACAGTGATGCTTCACAGAAATGTTCCAAAGAAAGTGGAAAAAGCATTTCACATTAAAGAGAGATTTGGGTTTGTGTAAATACACAAGGCTTATGATTTTCAGTGCATTGGTTTGAATTTCTACAAGAATGAGGGTTTAAATATTTATACCTGTTTTTTTTATTTTTTTATTTTCATAATATATATTATGTGCAGCACCTTGTGACAACAATGGAGTTTTAAAGTGATTTAAAGTAAGGACTGACAAATCAGGTCCTAGATGCTCCTTGCTTGAACACGTTCATACCGCAAGCAGCAGGAGCAGCTAAAACGCGCATGCTGCTTGATTTTTGATGCTTGTACAAGTTTAGTTCTGGGGCGCGGCTGAAGCATCTTTGCTGCTCTTGGCTGCACTGTTGTAAAGTGGGTCTGATGCGTGTTGGGCGGTGTTACCCTGTCCTTCCTTTGCCTGTTACAATGGCAGCTATATGTTCTGTTAGAAGTGGCTAAAAAGTAGTTTTAAAGTTTTGATCATGTTACAAGTTTTTAAGTGAGAAAGTCCACCTGAAAACTTAATCTGTGCAGTCAGTTCATCAAGATGCCTAAATATTATTTCCCTGTCTGAGCCGCTCACAACCCCATACACCGGCGGTGCTGTCACTAGGCATCCCGTTCAACAGCAGCTTCTGGCTCCGTCACATCTTGGCGGTTTTCCATTACTGTTTGCAGCGGCTGGAAGTAGATGTTAGTGTTTTTTACGTACTTAATCCAAACTGAAGGCACCAGAATAATAAAATCGAACATATTTTTCTGGCAGGTGTCGATGTTTTACTCTAATTTAAGCGTTAATTAACTGTTTCAGAGGAGTGATCATAGCGATCTGCATCAGCAGCGCTGTGTCTGTCTCCCTGCCAGCTCCCAGATCAGCTTCTCTGATTGGTTGATGTGGCGTGTCGAGCAGCTAAAGTTACATTTTTCCAACTCCAGCAGCTGATGCCTCTAAAGCGCATTGCACTCATCAGATGCTCAGAAGCTCACGACACACTGCTCCTGCTGCTCAAAATGCACGTCAACCATTGACTTACCATGTGAACCAGCTGCTTCTGCTGCTTGTGGTGTGAATGTAGCATGACTCATGAACTGGTCGTTTGCAGGGTTTCCCTGCTAAAGATCTTTTTCAAATTAAATTTAGTCGGTTTTTGTTTTAAAGCCAGCCTGGGGTAAATAATTTAACTCTCATTCAAACATTGTGGTTATGTTAGTTGAAAATATGCAATACCTGATTTAAAGTAACTACTGAATGCATACTTGGCCGGACCCCTCCTCTTGTGCCTGTTCTTCTTCTCTGTCAATATTCAGTTGTGAACATCAAAAGCCAACATTTAATGAAATCTACTTTAATTAAAAAGGGACATCCATAAAAGTATATATTCCCTATTTATTCAGGGGTCAGATTTTATACGTTCCCAAATACAAGGAAAAACCACCTGGAGATGGATTTTCTACTGAGGTACCGTAATTTTCGGAAGATAAGCCTCAACTTTTTCCCCATTTTTCGACCTTGCGGCTTATATAACAATGTGGCTTATCTATGGACTTTTACAGCTAACGGCCACTAGGGTAATACCTAAATCTATGGATTTTACCATCCACCATGTTGACGTCACATTTGCTTCAACGCGCAAGTACGGTAGCCGCACGCGGGAATGTGGAGGTCCTCCGGAAGCAGACTTTTACTGCGAGTGGTATGAGACAGAACGACAGCAAGAAAGACAGACATTGCGAGCGCAAGACAGTTTGTGTTAAACATAAAAAACCTGCGGCTTATAGTCCAGTGTGGCTTGTATACATACAAATAATAATGAAATTTAGCTTCTGCGGCTTATATTCAGGTGCGGCTAATAGTCCGAAAATTACGGTAGTTAGAGGAAGTTCAGCTACATCCTCTCCTGCACTGAATATAGTATGTAGCAGTGATGGTTGCGACTATTTATGAGCACTTTTGATGATTCATATCTCATTATGAATCATGTCTCAAACAACTGTGACACGTCGCACTTTACAAATTTTATGTGAACATTTTCCTTTATTGTTCACACATATGAATAGACCCCGATTTGTATTGCCTAGCTTCTATTCCTGGCTCTTATTTCTTTCTCCCGGACTGCCGTACCAGATCCAAACAGCCATCATCCTCCTTGACAAAACAGAAACATGGATGATGCTTGTCAAATTTGGATCGCAGCTTTTAAATATAAAGAACTACCAAAGTTACACACCTACCGGACAGTTGAAGCTCTCTATAGTAAAACTAAAAAAGGGTTTGATCATTTCCATGTGCCAAACTGAATAAATTTACCAAAATAATGTAGTTTTGTTAACATTTTGTGCTGTGACTCTATATGTCATTTTTCACAAAGGATTTTGGGAATCTGTATAGGCATCCAACAGGAACGTCGGGATGTCCCTATGCTAAATGAACTGTGATTCTGGGGGACTTGGGCGCCCTCTTCTGGTCTGGGTTCCACTAGCAGCAGCTTAATGTGCTTATACCTTGGGCCTGCTATGCTGCAGCCGGTTGGTGACAGGTGAGGATACAGCCAGTCTGCTTGTCAGTAAAGTCCACTTTATTTTGTATGCTTTTAACAAATACAGTTACATAGTATTACAGCTTCATGTATCAGATAGTGGGATTACAAAAACATGTTTGTATAAAAAGAAAGGAAAACACATTAAATTCTTTCAGGAGTACTTCCAGGTACTATGAAGAGTAAACGATAATGAACTGATGCAGATGAAGGGTTTAACTTGTTACAGACTGATAAAGTAAGCCGACCCAGCCAGATTATCCACTGCTAGCGTTGTTAATCTCGTTTTATTTTGCTTTTCAGAACATGATAAATAAGCTCTATTTTGAAGATCTTGAGTTAAAAAATAGTTTAAAAGATTTGGTTAAATCGATTTGTAAAAATTCCATTTACTAAATCTGTAATTGCATTCTATTTTCTTTTTAAATAAAAATTCAAGATTCAATGTGTGTAAAGTCGAACATTGGTAACTTGTTAAAAGTCATTTAATTTCTCACATTATAAATCTTTATTAAAGTGCTTAACATGAGAATAAAATATACCTAGTATGGCATTTTCTGTAAAACATATTTTCCTAATTTTTAACCCTATGGTTATCAAGGTGACGTTAGATTTTCACTAATTTAAAGCCAAACATTGTTTTATTTAATAAAAAACTCAAAGCTGTTCAAAAGGCATAAAGAAAACAATGCACAATGCCTAAAATGTTTTTTTATACATCTTTATGAAAACACATAAAGCACCACCTGATCCAGTGTATAACGCAGAAATAATTCAATCTGCAGTAAATAGGAGTCCGTTCTTATAATAGTTAGAAAAAGATGAACAGCTGAACAGATGGTGCTGTCATGTCCATGATAAGCAGAGGCCTTTTTTTTTATAATTATTTGATTTTACAGAACAATTATCCTAGGCATCGAAAAACACATCCTATCTTTAGTGATGGTTTGACAGACATAAGTACACTTGGTGTGAGATTAACAATAGAAAATAAAGACAAGCCTTACTGGGTTTCATGCATTTGGATCCTTAAGGAAAGAGGACCAGAAACTGGAAGCACAATGACTTTGGGACTTCAGTACATCATAGCAAATTTTACAGATAACATTATTATTTAAAATGAACAGGCATTACATAACAGACTATTATTGCCACGTTTATTATCTTTCCAAGAATAAGGTGACATGGAGCCCAAACCAGCAATTACAAAATGTAGAAATCCCTAACAGTCTGTGAGGTTGAAATAGAAACAGGCCCAGCCACTTTGGCAAAAAAAGAACTCAACCAAATTTTTACCAGTGAGAACCAACCTGCTTTAATGTGATTTTACCTTCAGTAAATCTAACTTTTATAGCTCTGCTAAACATCTGTCCAATCAGAGAGGGCGGGTCCACATAGCCAGCCCCAGAAAAAGCAAATCTAGCCAATGCTTTGCAGAATCAGGCCAGTAGGGGGCGTCTAGGAGCATTTTACATATCTCACTGCTTACAGCTTAAGAGATTTTTAGGAGTAAAAGGCTACCTTCTAAATTAGATTTTTCAGTTTCAAAATTACTAGAACATAATTTTATGTTTAAAAAAAACAAAAAACTAATTGAAATATTCATATAAATGAGTTTGATAGATTTACTTAAACTCTGATTCTAGAATGCAAAGGGAGCGATTACCCGACTAAATGAGGAAAACTGAAGCTTACCCCTCATTTAATTTAGATTCCTCTTCTGCAAGATTTTTTTTCTGTATTCATGGATTCTATCCTGTTAAATATACAGTAAACATCCTGGATCAAGTGCTAGTTAGAACCTGGGGCTGGACCTGATAGATGTAGGAGACGGTAAAACAGAGATCTACACCTTCACAACAAACACATGATGAAATCCGCCTTAAAAGCACAGTTAAACGATTAAACTCCCTGGTCAGTCATTGGTTTCATAGTATAGCTGTTTCTTAAAGGAAAAATAGATATATTCTTATGGCATATTCTTATACATCACAGTTAACAGATGTTATTACCATCAGAAAGAATACAGCACTTATTGTTAGGAAAGTGTTGAGATATTACCAAGTTACCAAAGACACAGGCATAGTCCCTGTTTTAAAGAATAGAAACCCTGATACACAAATATGTACAAGCACACAGGCTCTGGGCCCTAGCTACATCTTTAGAAAATAGAAAAAAAAATAAAAAACGGAAAATAAATCAATCCTGTCACTGCGCCTCTGATTGGGAGACGGTGACTCTAGCGCCCCCTACTTACAATGTGCAGTAAAATAAACATCTCTCCATACAGACATACCCCTCCACAGGTGAGGGCCTTTGGGTTTGTCACTCTTAGACCATCTAATTGACTTTCTTTCTCAATTAGTCTTCATTTTCACCCACCGCTCCTATATATACATATATATTTTAAGAGGCTCTGACAGCTGATCTGAGATCAGTAAAAAAAGGAAAAACATTAAATCACAGCAGCTTTAAAATGCAGGTCATGCTTCTTTTTTTATAACCCCACATGGAAGCTACCATCTTTTCCCCTTCTCTGGTTTTCTGGTGAACAAGGCGGCTAACTGCTAGCTGCTCTAACACAGGACATGTGTTCGTGAGGGTGTGTGAGTTTTCTCTTTAAAGGAAAAAGTGCAATGATTAATTACACACGCCAAACACACACTAAACACGACAGTACAGAAAACCGACTGTTTATACACACAGATGTCTCAGATGCTGTGTTAGTGTGTACACAGGGAAGAACTGGGACAGCCCACTCCGCCCTCCTCCACTCCCTCCGTCTTTAAGCTGGAAGTGCCACCATGAATCTAACCCTTGCTCGTTTATTTAGCCTGATTGAGTCTTTTTTTGCATTGGTCCTATTAGAACCAGTGTGTGTTATCCTCTTGTTTTTTATTTTAGGACCTCTCCAGGACTAAACCTGCGTTTTCTTCCCCCAATAGTCCACCTCTTCTCTCAGTGCAGGAGCCAGGCGCTCTCCACAGGCCTTCCATCGACCACCGCTCCCATCGCACCCCCACCACCTCCCAGTGTGTGTCCCAAAAAACTCCAGCATCATGTTGAGAAGCGTCAGCTGGAGCTCGACGCAGTGACTGAAGGTTGGTGATGACTTACAGTGCAAATTTAGGTTTGTGTTGGGAAGGGAGTTCTGCTTCGGTCTTATAGATGCTTCATGGATTCTACATTTCTGTTTATCTCGTCCTTGTTTTTAATATTTCTGTTTGGTTTACAGGGGGCCGTACTTGGCTTCGTAGCGCGCCAAGACATTCTTACAGCGCCCGCAGTCCTTCCGCAGCTCGGCGACCTGCTGCCTCAGTGCGGCGTTTTCCCGCTCCAGGAAGGAGGCTCGCACCGTGATCTGGTTCTCCTTCAGCCGCCGCGCGTCACGGGAACGCTTTGCTGCAACGTTGTTCTTCTTCCTCCTGGACCAGTATTTATCATCCTTGGAGGATCAGTAAAAACAGAAAGACAGAGTCAGCAACTAGATGCATGCAGCTAGCTTTATAAAGACCTTTTTAACCATCAGTATTTCTAGTTTAATATAATTAAGATGATTTGATTGTATGTAAAATAATCCTTTGTTCTAATTTCATGCCAAATAAACTAACTGAATTTTAATAAATTAAGCTTAACTAATTAGAAATTAACCAAATGGAAACTAATTAAATTATCCACCTTAACAAATAATAATAAGGGATCCAAAAAGAGGCCTCAGATTAACAAACCTTACCTTCTGTTCATCGGGAACAAACACCTTCTTGGCTTTCTTGATCATGGGCTGCGGTTTCAGCTCCTCGTCGGAGAACTTGTGCTTGCGGGGGTTAAACAGCTCCCCACCGGGAACGCTGGACAGGACCAGGTCTGTGGGATCAGGCTGGAAATTGATGTCCACCTCAATGGCGTCTGGGTCAATGGGGGAGGGCGTGTTTCGCTCTGTAGGGGGAAAGACAAAGACGTTAATACCGGTAGTCACATCAACATTTCAGTAAGTCTATGAATACATGAGACTTAAAGAATTTTATTATAAAATGCCTTAAAAAATGATGCATTTATTATGGATTTATGTTAACATATAAACTGAGGAGGAAAGAAGACAATTAATTTAGAAATAAAAAGAAAACTGGTATAAATCTGTCCTCAAATAAAAATATTTTTGATCTAAAGCTTCCCCCTGAAGCTCTGGCTGCATGTTTCTCACCTCCACCTCAGTTTCATATCTTTTGCAGACTAACAGGTGTTTTTATTTAGCTGCATCTATTTACTCATCTGACAAATCTGTCTGTTATCGTTGAACAATATTGTAAATCTTGGGATTACGTTTGAGAATCTAACCCCACTTTAAAGATCTCATGTGTACCCCTGATGTTTTACTGTATCACATAAATCGCAAACAAAATACCTTCAAGGAATTTGGCGATGGGAGCAACAATAGTTTGGTAAAACTTTTTCTTTTTAACTAATAACTTACGTGGAAATTGGTTTTCTCTCACTATTTCGTTTTTATAAGTTAGGACAATAAACTTTTTTTGGTCTTTTTTTTATGTCGATGTTTAATATCAACTTTAAGAACTTTAGATTTTTGATGTAACAAAGATTGAATTCTGTGAATTTTTAAAGTTGTTGAGCTGCGACTTGTGTGAGTCCATAATTACTAAAACCTGCAAGGCTTTAAAGAGACAAAGAAACTCTTCATTCCCCAATACTCTATGTTTAAGACACTAAATAAACGTGTTTTTTTTGTAGATTTTTTGTTTTGTTTTTTTGCTTGATTATAAATGACAAGTAATCCTTTCAATAGTAGCTGATGTTTTGAAAAATCTGAAATACTTGCCTGTTTTTTTCACTTCCGTTTCTGCTGGGGCTTCCTCAGCTAAAGATTCCTCCTCTTGTCCATCCTCCTCCTCATCTTCCTCGTCCTCTTCCTCCTTCTCCAGTTTGGCTGTTTGCAGCGTAGTTACCGTCACGGTCTCCTCTGCATCAGAAGTGGCCTCGGAGGGAGAAGGTGCAGGCGGTGCCGGGACGACTTCGGTGACAGCAGCTGGGGGTGCGGCGACCGGTGCAGAGGCTGGTGCAGCCAAAGCGATCACTTTGGGAATGGGTTTTCCTTTGGGGTCCACTGAGGTCAGAGTCCTCTGGAGCTCCTCTTCCTCCAGGCTCACAGGGATCCCGTTCTCTAGGAGAAACTCATCCAGGTCCATGTACTCCAAGTGGAAGGTCTCGCCGTCGTAAGGAATGGTTTTCTCCCAAATGGCCGGGGTCAGGGAGGCTGAGACTCCTGCAGCCCCACCGCTTCCACCTCCTCCACCTCCTCTGGTGCCGGCACCAGTGCTGGATGCCACGGTGCCACCTCCCTCCACATCCTCAGAGGAGCTCTGCTTTTCCTTCTCGATTTCTGCATCAAGTAGAAAAGAAAAAGAAGTTAACGACGTTATAAAAGAAGCTTCCAAAAAAGTTTACCTTAAATACTGGGGTGGAACCATAAAAAAATTGTTTTGGTCTCAGCAGGGTTGAGATTACGTGTAACAAAAGTAATTTCCCTCTGGGATTATTAAAGTATTTCTGATTCTGATTTAAAGCTGGGAGGCTTTTGATGAGCCAAAAGACACAAAATAAGCATGAATAAATGATGTCTAAACTTTTTTTATACCAGTCTTATTACAATAACTGATTTTAAAAAAAGTAATGACTGTGAGTGTCACAGATGTTGTATGACAATCCATTGGTCACATTGCTAAATGTTATCAACAAGTCTTTATCTTTTTAAACCAACATGGATCTAAATTATTAAAAATATTTCATAAAATCTGTCTGACCGGATCCTTTTTCATATGTTTTATGCACGGGCGCTCCAACACAGGGGCAACAGGGGCCCTGGAGCTAAGATATAATACAAAATAAATCTTTGGTAAATAAATTATATGTGCTGGAACAGAAACCACAACAAATAGGTCCCTTGGACCATTTTTTGTTTACGGTTTTATTTTATTGATAATAAAAAAAAAAATGTATTTGTTGCACCTTTAGTTTCAATCATAATGAGATAGAATTACACTTTTCATTTGCTAGATCTGAGGTTACCAGGGCTGAAAATGAATATTTGGTTTACTTTATATACTAAATGAAATAACTTTATCCATTTGTTGTTTCTCCTGTTTTTTTTCCTATGCTCCCAAGACAAAAAAAAAAAAGAAAAAAAGAAAAGAAAACACCGATCCCACCCTGCCCCCCCTGGTATATTTGGTCTAGGAACGCCTCTGGTTTTATAGTTCCCACATTTTCATGATCTGTTGCTGCATGCCTTCCTGGAGTCATGCAGGATACAATAAAGCTCACATAGAAAATGTGGGTTTTTATTAAACACACAAACAAAAATAAAGATAAGAGAAATCTGCTCCAAAAGCAGCTCTGATCATTGCCTTGTGTGAAATGTGTAAAGACATGATTAAAGCTATATATATATATATATATATATATATATATATATATATATATATATATATATATTTATGTGTGTTTGTGTGTGTGGAGCAGAAAATGTAAATCCTTAAGTGAACAGGGATGATGTCACACAGTCTACAGCCATGTAAATAAAGGAGGATTATAACCAAATAGTTTGCCTGTGATGAGGGAGTGGAACATTACAGCATGGGGCGTCACGGAAGTCAGAAGATGGATGTTCCGCATAAGCAAACCAAGAAACAAAACCACTCAATCCAAACTGGAAAAACAAACAAACATCTTGACTATGAGTTGGATTTTTTAAAAAGCCATTTCCTCATTCTGTAAATGTCCATACTGTGGGATTTCATTAGCTTCAGACCAGCTCAGAGAAGTGGGAACTTTTTGTTCTTTTCACGCTTCCTCCCAGCTTTGGATGAAACAGGCTCCAACATACAGGGCTTTAAAACCAACTCCATCCTAAACACTCATCGTATTATAAAAATCGAATTATGATCAAAACTTGGCTTGATAAATTCTTGGAGATATATCAACATGCAGTCCGACCCTAAAATGAAATCCCTGCCAATATCTGAGCGGATTGCCATCCGATGCTTACCGTCGTCTCCTTCCTCCAGGATATTAGGAGGTGGGATATCCATGATTTTCTTTAAAACAAAAGGATATGACTTGTGAGGAGCCGCTGCGGCTGGGAGCGCCACTGACACCGCTGCTTTGCCAGGCATTGTTCGGTGCCAAGGTTCCGCGGAGACGGTAGCTGATTAGTTAGCAAGTGCTAGATCCACTTCCACGGCGAAAAAAAAAACACGGATTTCCACGTTTTCTGCTCCCGCAACTAATCTTGGACTTTCTTTATCAATAATAAGACGTGTCTAATAGAGTTCACAGCCGTCTCCTCGTGCGTACCCACCGAGCGCGCTCATTGGATATTCATGAGAAGTTTGTCCCGCCCACTAAAAGAATAGTAGAAGCTGATTGGTTCTCGCCGCGGACGGATATGAATATGCATTAGTACGATTAATTACTGTGGCTCTTCAGGCCAGAATATACAATAACAACATTTAAATAGAATTAAACACGTAATACTTATTTAAAATTAATTAGAGTGTGTAATTAACTGGACTATTATGAGATAAAGAAAATGGAAATAAGAGTTAAATGAGGCCAAACAATAGTCAAAGCCCTGAAAAGACAGTGACGCACTGTAAGTATCAAATGTTGGTAGCCTCCGGATGGAGCAGCTTCAGCCAATCAGCTGAATGTCAGCAAATCCCCCCCGCCCCCACCCGAAGGAAACGTCTGCCCCACTTCTCTTCTGAGAACGGGACACTCGCGGACAAACACGTGCGGCTCACCCCCACCCTCGCGCACGTGAGGGCGCAGGCTTTTCGAAGGGCGTGGCTTCGAATCCTCCGCACGTGTGGCTCAACGAGAACATCAGCAGGAGCGCGCGTGCCCGAGCGTTTAGCAAACAGCGGACACGCGCTGGGGAGCGCGACACACCGCATCCTCTGCTCTATATAATTTTAGATTCATGTGAATTTTTATTTTTATTTTCTTAGTTCCCAAAACATATATTTAATTCCACATAAAAAAAAGTTTTCCTTTAAAGCACACAGAGGCCGTAAAAAAAGTAGGCCAAATATATTTGTTTAAATAAAAGATGGAAGGACTCCTCACGTTTTCACACGCCTTTATTTTTGAACACCTGTCACGTTCTCTCTCAAACCGAAAGGTGTAGGGTTCACAATGTCCGGCCCACCTTCACTCCCTGTATCTGTTTACACCGTTAATAATAGCAGCCTGGTAAACAAGTTAGGCTGAAAGGACTCCACGCAGCTGTTCATGAATGCTTAACAGGGACACAGCAGCCCTCAAACCATGTCAACGTTACAAAAGTAGCATATGATCAGACAATATCAATCCCTGCATTAAACTTTGATTTCAATGTTTAAATGGGTGAATAACATGCATTTTACTTTAGATCTAATTGCCTTAATCCTGTAAGATGCTGTAAAAAACAAACATATAAAAAGCAAATAGTTCAAAGACCAGTGCACCATGTTTTTTAATGCCTTCGAAATATATTTTTGCGAATATTAAGTGCTTTTAAGTCATTGCCTGAAAAAAAAGTGGTGAAGGGACCAACCTTTGAGACATATTTAACTGCTGATTCTTCCACACCTGTGGCTGCACATTACCTGTCAGCTGGCTGAAGGGAGGCTCCTACCTTTTCCTCTTACTTACAAGAAAGACAGGTTTGGTCCCTAGTAATTTTAAAATTTGACATAAAACTGCTATGAAAACCACAGCTGGGAAGGTGCAACTTGCATATATGTTAGTTTATTGGCAAGATAAATCAAGCTCATTTACTTGTTTTTTAGCATAAATAAATTTCAAGATGGCATAAATGAAACCATGAATCTTTTATGATATATTATTTACTGTAAAACACTCTTCTTTCTTTTTTTACTTGTACTGCTCCAGGAGAAAATCATACAGGTCCATGCAGATATTGTTATTGATCATTCATGGTAATGAAATGCCTGTTGGCACAGAAAGCACAGGTGGTTCTGTGGGACACCTGAGAGATTCATGGGTGATAGTGTGGAAAATTTGACCCATTTCAGGTGAACGATTTCATCCACTCCCAGCAGTATTTTTCCATGGGGCCAAGAGGAGCAGGTGTTGTGTACCCGTGACTATTTCACCAATTCTGTTTTTTTTTTTCTTTCTCCAGGCCATTGTCTAGTCAACCCTAGCAGAAAAGAATGCAGCATGCCTGACCCCAGGTAAACGTGCATCACAAAACTTAGGATCAGAGAAAAAAAATATTTACCACGGGTATTCTTTACTGAAATGGAAAAAGAAACATGGCAGAATGCATATATATATATATATATATATATACATATATATATATATATATATATATATATATATATATATATATAATATAAAAGTGTCAAGTTTCAAAATGTCTGTGAATTTCAAGTATTTTACTGTGCATGTGATTTGACAATCTGCCCCATGTGGCAGTGTGGAATTATTAATCTGACACAATTTGGGGAGCTATCCAGTGCTGAAACCACCCTCATAATTGGAAATATTTGTAATAGTTCAATAGTTGTTGTTTTTTTTTAGCAACTTTAGCAGCTTGAATTATTCATTCATACATTTGTGTGATTTAATCCCAATTTATTTTTTTTTCCTAGGATACAGTAGTAGGATGGATAATTCATACACACACACACACACACATACATATATATATATATATATATATATATATATATATATATATAAACAATGTATGATACATTTTGCTCTGACCTTTCTCAAACTGAAGATGGCAGACTGTGAATATCACAATCTTTTATCAGTTGTCCATGACAATCTATGTGCAAATTTAATTAAGATTTTTTGTTCCAGCATTCACATTAGTTTTAGTTTCTTTTTACAAACAATTTTTATTGTGAGCAAACTATGACAAAAAGATAGCCTTCTGTTTGTTACAGTGTAATTCTACTGTCGGGTAGATTTAACCCATGATTTTATAATCCGATTAATATAATCACCCCTGATATGCAGGCACACATTTTATTCTGATAACCAAACATATTTTAAATTATAATGCATAGTTAAGCTTTTAATCGCTCTAACGCAGCTAAATATGTAAGTAAAAGTGTACATTAAGGAGAAATATAAAACAATGGATCGTTTTGAGTTTCTCTTTTGATTGAATAATTAATAAATGCAATTTAAAGTAACTCACCGATGTCATCAAAGGCTGGAAAAGAGAAGGGGTATTCAGCCAAGGCCTTCAGGAGATCAGGAATGTCACTTCTTTCTCCAAAAAGGATTTCACTCGTTAAAGACATGATGAACAAACAGTGACGGACTTTCTCTTCTCCAAAATAAACAGAAAACTCCAAACTGCTCCAACTAGATCCTCAAAGTACGAAGCAAACCTGGTGTAATGGTTCTGGAACTCACTTCTTTGACTTTTCACTAACTTCTCTGGATCACAGGGACGCCTGAGTGTGTCCAAGTTTTATGGGTTTACCGAGTAGCAGGGGACACGCCCACAATCTCGGTGAAATCGACCAATTGCGAGCCTTTAAGCTTAGCCGCAGAGCCAATTAGAAAGTGGGAGGCGGGCCCTGAAAGCAACAATAACAAAACCATTTTGCAGAGTGCAAATGGTTTCAGCACACCATGCACGGCTGCACGTGCGGCGGGAATCAGGTGTTCATATAAGTGACGTGCAGTGACACCTAGTGTCTGATCCAGGTAATGCAACCCCGGCTGAGAACATTTCAGAATAGAAATCAGCTTCATTCCTCAAGCTAATTCAGTTTTGATTATGGTTCCACTTAAATATAAACAAGTAAAAAGGTATTTTGATCCGAGTACTTCATTATTCATCAGAGAGCCTTGGAAAACAAAGTTCACATGTGTCTCAAGAGTGCAGGATGTCTGGAGGGTCTGCAGAGATTCCCCTACCCCAACCCTGGATAATCTCCAGAGCTTTTAAAGGTTTTCCTGTCCTACCTGTCCTGGATGAAGAGAAGGGCATCTCTGCTCCATTTTGCAAACCTGATTGTTACCCAATAGTCCAAACCTGTACTTTTGTAGTTGAACGAAACAACACAGCGGTACCTGCAGCTCCTGTGAAATGTTCTCTCAGAAAAAGAAAGGTGTAGGGTTTACAATGTCCAACACAGGAAGGAAACACTCTCCTGGGCCGCCTTCTGTCTCACAGTGGTGATGGAGGAGACTAAAGACTTTATACAGGTAGTGAAGACAATGCATGGGATTGTGGGATGCTGTCTACCAGATTAGGACTAGGTTTATACTGGACCAGTCTAGAAAAAGAGTCACATTCCACCCGAGTTGTTTGTCCCACTTCCATCGGAAAGACGATATAGAAACATAAATTCAAAGCATTTCAAAAAAGTGAAAAAACAAGCCACTGGACTTGGATTCCAAGTTTGAAAACCTTTCGCTTCCCATCCAAGAAGCTTTTTCCGATTCAAAATATCAGAAAAAACTTGTTTTGGTTTAGAAAACATGCAAATTGAACCAGAAGAACAGGTCCGCCCCTTAGGAATGGTGAGTCGTTTTGGGTTCTTTGTTAGCGTGGAATACCAAAATACTGATCTACGCCTTAGAAAGGGTTGGCTTGGCTCCCAGGTGAGGTGTTCTGTTTACCTGTATGGGGATGGAGGTTACTATGATAGAGGGAAGGAATCAACTATATTGCTGCATTGTAGGTTTTTTAGAGCTAAAATCAGAGTCAATCCTCTCAGTTTAAGGTTGTTTTTTCTTTTTTAACATAAATGGCTTCCTTCACAGCCCTTTCAATCCACCTTTCTTTTTTTTTAATCCAAAATGTGAACATTCTGGTCCTTAAATGGGTGTTTCTTGTCCTTAAGGTGCAGGTGGACAGCAGAGTCTTGTCTGGAGGAGGTAGCTCTTCTGTGTTGAGCCATGCTTCTGTGGAGAGCTTGTTTGATTTTTTTATTATAAAGATCAGGGCATTCCTCGCTGCATTGAACTACATACACCATACTGTACTGCATAAACCAATTGCATGCCCTGATCTGCAATACTTTTTTGGAATGACTATGACCTGGATGACTGGGAATCTTCACCAGCAGAAATACAAAACAAAAAATTTATAGTTTACAGTAAATCTCAATGCTGTGAAGGATATTGTCCCGCTGTAGTCAGACACTCCAAATAACACACAAACAAACGCACCTGACTTCAAATTGACCAGCAGCTCATTTCACATTCTGCTCTGGTACAAGCTGCATTTTATGCATAAAATGCATGCTACACTCCCACGTATGTTTTTGAATCCCACAGTGAGAGCTTTGACTGCTCTGCTCTCACCTCCTGCTACTCAATAGAACGGAGGTGTTGTCAAACAGCGGCACCACATGGAGTGGAACAGTGATCCCTGAAGATGAAATATCACAACTTTCTATGAAACCGTGATGTGGCAACCAAAAGGAGGTTTTTATCTGGCTTTTAAAAAAGTGTTATAATTTAGTCCTAGTTTTGTCAGCTCAGGCTGCAGGGAATTATCATCGGGTCATCTATATTATATCCATTATACTATTTAATATTTTGTAAAACTGGTCTCTCTAATAAACGAGACACTAAAGCCCCATTTACACTCCCCTCTGGAAACCGATCCGTGCCGAGCTCGGTTCCGTGCGACCGGTTACACACAACGCTAGCACGGTCCCTCGCTTTCTAGTGGTGATCTACGTACTAGTGCTCTCTTGTGGTAAACAAGTAAATCAACATGGCGGTGCCAGTGACATTCAGGAAGTTTGCTGAGAGTCAGGCGAAGAAGTAACCTGACTCCGTCAGATGGATTTGCGCCGCATATCCATCTGGAAACCTTCTGTTGAAGTAATTTTGGGAAGGGGCGAAAATACTGGTTAGCTGATTGGCCTATGTTGGTGATAGACAGGCCAAATAAACCAATCAGATCAACGAAGCATTTGACGTACTGACAGACCGACGACGAAAACACAACCACAAGCCAGGCTACTGTTGCCGAAACCAGTCGGGAGAAGAGCAAAAACATCTTTTCCTCTGAGAAAAGCCTCCAGAGCAGTGTTTTGCTCTTCTTTCAGTGAAGAAATACTCTGTAATTCCGATAAAACTTGCTCGATAGCCACAATAACGCTAGTTTCATCGGCTGAAGCCGCCATGTTCTGTAGACTGAACTGTCGCGCTTCTCGTTGAGTCACACCTCAACCCGCCTCAAAGCCAACGCTGATTGGACGTTCGTTTGTTGTACGGCTCCAAATTTTCTTCAACAGAGAGTCTCCAGACTGATTAGCGAGTGAAATCTTGAAAGCTCGCAAGATCAGAATGGTCTCACGAGGCTAGCGAAGAAGGAGCCTTTGGTGAATTTACTTAACAGAGACGGCTTCTGGGAAGAGGATACGACAAACAATAGTTTAATCAGGGCTTAAAGATGCAGGAAACAACGACGGATGTTGAGGTTCATCACACTGGAAAGCAGAATCTGAAATCACTGAAATGGTGTGGCACGGGTGGGAAGCTAGTATTTTAATGAATGTCTGAAATTTTCTAATTACGGAGGCTGACTGTAAGGACATGATGTGGTCTGCTCATGCCCTCTTTGTTATCTGAGAACTGGGCGAGAACTGACCCGTGCCGAGCCCTACTGATGAACTAGTACCAGTTTAGTGCAGTTCGGTTGTGTCTCTCAACGGTTATCTTTGTTACCGTGCTCAGACCGATCTCTGCATGGTTTCAAAGGGGTAGTGTAAATGGGGCTTTTGTCTTAAGGGGACAGACCACCTTTGAGAACCATGGCCTCAGCCTTGGAGGAGCTGATTCTCATTTTGGCTGCAAACCGCCCCAGTGCATGCTGTAAGTCCTGGCAGGAAGGAGACAGCAGAAACAAATCATCCACAAAAGCAATGACTGATTAAATAAAAAAAAATAAAAATCACCAACGAACCCCTGTGTTACATCTTATTTTTATCCCATCAATTAATATTTATTTTCCTACAAGCTGCAAAGAACCTAAAAAGCTAAATATATGAAGAAAAAAATATAATTGGGACTAAATACCAAATACCATGGATTTTTCTGAAAAAATATAAAAAACACAAACTTCCTTCCATAACTTTGCTTTTTATTAAGTTCTTACTTGTAGTTGAAGTGTAAGATTATGCTGCTGCAAGTTTTTTATAAGATCTCTTAGATGTAGCAGCTGGGATAACCAAATGGGTTTGGTAATGTTCTCCTTCCCTTAATACATTCAGCAAATTCAAAAAAATATACCCCTATTTTCAATTCAAAAAGAGAAAAGATAATTCTGCAAAATAAGACATTTGCATAAAAGGGATAGAGGTTTAATATCTTAGGAAATCCTTTGACAACATTTTTCTGATGATCAATAAATGCAGCAACAAAGAAAAACAATTTTTTCATAACTCCTTTGCATGAAAACAACTAATTAATTCCCAGTATAGTACTGAAGTTTAAAGTTTGCCAACATTCACCCTGTGTTGATGAACTGTGGAACACAAGAACTGCCTGCTAGAGCAAAATAAAGCAGGAAACAGAGGAAACAAGACAAACACTGTTAGCATGTTTAAAAATCAAATTTAAAATTGTTCTTAGATAACCAATTCTGATTCTTTTATGGCAGCTATATGTTTCACAGTAGGGCTAGTATTTGTGGATTACATTAATTGCATCATACAAGGATAAGCAAAAAAACAAACCAAAAAGAAGTAGTTATAGACACTTCATGGCGATGCATTAGTTTTGGACTATTGATTCAATAGTTCGTTTGGCGAGCTGAACATCCTGATCACTGCCCCTTTAGTTTCAGTTCAACAAGGCGTGAAGCAATCTGATTGTCGGTTCAAACACTGGATCATCATGTTCTCTTATTCTCAGTCCTGAAGCAAAAAGTTGTACTTCCCAAAGTCAACCTCGTCAGGCATGATGAGCATGTCTTCCCTGGCTTTAGCTAGCTTGCGGCGGAGAAATTCCCGTCTCTCAATCCACTCCTGCAACTCCTTCGTACTATGAGCGTAGTCGCAACTAAAACCATCCGGACAGCCGCCGTCGATTCTGGAAATCAAAATCATTTAGTCAGTCAGCACCTCTGATGGCAACATTAGGCCCAGATCATATACATATATCAGCATGTTGACACATAATTCATTCATTATGGCTATTCAAATCCATCCATCGGCGGTTTGTCTTTTTTTTTTTATCATGTGGATCTATTAGATAGAGAGTGAGGCACGTCAAATGTTTATGTCTGGGAATTTTCAAGATTCTGGCTTCAAAACCAGGAATTCAGCATTCTGGAGAATTAGTACAACATTATATAATAAAACAGAAAGATATTTATAATAGAAAAATGTTGTGATACATCCCAAAAAATCAGGAAAAAACTGCAAATTTGAAAAATGACGGTGATCATTGTCCCAATCCTCCTGGTATAACAAATTGGTTAAAAATCCATCAAAGAAACTCAACACAAAAGAAATATTTCCCTCTGTAATGATTCTCTAAATTACTTAAATAAATCAACTTTGCTGTGTTTTGCATTGAGTCTGTAGATTAAGTCTGTTCTTTGGACGCCTCTGTTGAACAAAGCGTCCTGGTAGCTGATCCTACATAAAGCAGAGGGTAACCGGATACGGAGCTTACTTGGGGCAGATTTTTAAACACCTTCCAGGGAAACGGTAGCTCCACCTCAGGGCCTCGTCTTCTCCCTCACAGCTGAACACCCGGTCTTTGTGCTTCTCTGAGGAGATGTGATGCTGCCACTGCCGCTCACTGTTACTGTGTTTCCCACACAGACGGCAGTGGAAGCCATTCTGAAACACAAACAGGATGTGCGTGTTTTAAACCCCATTCTCGGCTTCATTCAACGGCATTAAATAAACAAAGACACCATTAACCCACCAGAGGTTCAGCAAAGTCAGTTGGCATGGCGATGAATTTCTCCTCTGGGTTGGGTTGGCTCATGGTGGCTCCATCTGTTTGGCGGCTCTGAGCAGCCAAAGCCAGCCACATGTCGTACACCTGCTGCATGTCCAGCACTGCAAACAGAAAAACACTAATCCTATGAATACATGTGGATGTTTGGCAAAGCTGCAGACATGAAATCAACACCATCGATCACACCAGGCAGCATTAGCATGACTTCATTTTCTCCTGGGCTACTGCGGTAGAGAGGGACTCACACTCGTTATTTTTCATGTACATCCACATCTCCCTCTCCTCTTGACTGTGAGCAAAGGTGCAGTTTCCAGTATAGAAGCATTTCCCCTTCTCCACAACCTGTGCACACATCTGACAGAAGAAAGGATCGCGTTATTGAATGCAAAAGTGTTTAAATATTCACACCCTTCTGAGGTTGTCAAGTTTTAATCACCATGTCTTATTTTTTAAAAGCATCTGAACTGAGGAAGACAAGCTAAACTAGCAAATAATGGCGCACAGTTAAATATCATAAATTAATTTTGTTTTACAAAAGAAAATCTAAAAATGCTTGGAGTGTGTGTGTATTAATCAGAGACGCAACCGAGATATCAGGAGGGGAAAAATCGGCCTCAGCTCACTTGAGATTTTTCTTTTAAAAATGTTCTATATCAGACAAAATTCACTGTAGTTTGTGATTTTGAAAGACAAAATGTGGGAAAGGGTGTGAATTTTTTTTAAGTGACCTTTCCATGATTTTGTTAACATCGATTTTTCTGCAAAGATGCAATCCTGCAAGGGTACGGCTGCATCAAGTAAAGTACTGCTATTTGTAGTTTTTCCTGCTTTATCTCAAAAATATCTGAATGTGTGAAAGTTTAGGAAAATAAATTTGAGGTACAAATATTCTCAGGGGAAAGACTTATTAATCAGGTTTAATTTAGTGATGTTACATCAAAAATGTCCATTAAAAAATAAAACAATTAAATTAATAGCATGTATATACTGCAACTTTACAGTGTCTTAAAAGTTATAAAGTCTAAGGAAATTTTGGGTTTATAAGCATCTGATGGTAAATCCTTATTTTTTTATTAAAATGAGGTCCAACAGTGAAGGTTTTTTAAAGGAACAAATCAAACACATTGTTTTATTTATTTGAGTGTCCAGTAAAAATGTAAAGACATCGGCCAAAATATCAGGAAGAGAATCCAAAAGTGTGGATTGTCCTTAGATACAATTTCCAGATGCCTGAAGGCATCACGTCCATCTTTTCAAAGAGTGACATGTCAGTATAAACAGTATTGGAATTTCCAACTATTATGTGGTTCAGGAAGGAGGCAGGCTCTTTGCCCCAACGATGAATGTGCCTTTGTAAAGATGCCAGCTGAAGCTAATGTAACCAAACTTAATGTTTTTTAACATAATGAAAATTTTTGGACATTACATTTTTGGAAAAAAATGGGAAATTTTTACAAGCTTGGGAACATCTTCTTAACTGTAAGGACTTTGCAGAAGGAGGAGTTGATGTACCTCAAGAAATAACGTCAATTGGAAACACTGATGCAGCATATCGTTGTCCGATGTACAATTACGCTATGCACAGTACAACAAGGGTTTGGGGGCTCGTCCGGGATGAGCTAACTATATTCAGGATTAGCACACCTACATCATATTGCAGCGGGAAGTTCTTAGCATGTGGCAGTGGTCGGACTTGAGTCCATTTACCCCGTGTAGAATTCTTGACCAGTAGCACATATCTATCTTTGGTCCACCTGGAAATTAAAGAACAAAAAAACAAAACAATAAACAAACACCGGATTAAATTTTGATACTGGACAGAGCTGGTAAGTGATTGTTTTTCATGGACATAAACCCAAAAAATGTAAAGGTGGTTTTACTAATGAGAATACTCTATTCACATTTTTTATGCTGATTGCTGTAAGAATCTTAAAACTCTCACATTAAATACAATAAAAGTTGATCAGCTCCATTTATTAACATTCTACTGAACAAATCAGACAAAGTTAACTAAGACTTCATCTTTCCTTACATGTGTCTGGCTTTAGCTGTACAGTATTTGAGAGCTTTGTCCGGTTCACTGATCAGGCCGCCACGTAAGCACTGTGCACATGCAAACTTCATTTTGATGTTAAGAGTTGTCCCCGCACCGCTGGCTCCTTTTAATTTACCCCCGCCAGAGGACAGCTAGTACAAAGAAAAAAAAAAGAATTAAGTGAGTTATCTTATATTCAAAATAGATTATTCAGTTTTTACTTAAAACAAAGAATCTAAGGTTCCAAGTTAAGAAGTCAAAAACTAAAATAAAGTTGTAGGAAGAGTTTAATGAACAGCTGAAAGTGTGATTATTTATTGAAATCACTACACTGTGTGCAGAAATATTAGGTAAATGAGTATTTTGACCACATCATCGTTTTCATACATGTTGTCCTACTCCAAGCTGTATAGACTTGAAAGCCAACTACCAATTAAGTAAATCAGGTGGTGTGCATCTCTGTAATGCGAAGGGGTGTGGCCTAATGACATCCACACCATATATAAGGTGTGCTTAATTATTAGGCAACTTCCTTTCTTTTGGCAAAATGGGTCAGAAAAGAGATTTGACAGACTCTGAAAAGTCAAAAATTGTCAGATGTCTTTCAGAGGGGTGCAGCAGTTTGGAAATTGCCAAGCTTTTGAAGCGGGATCATTGCACAATCAAGCGGTTCATGGCAAATAGCCAACAGGCGCGCAAGAAGCGTGTTGAAAAAAGAAGACGCAAAATAACTCCCCATGAATTAAGATGATTGGGCCAAGAAATATCTAAAGACTTATTTCTCCAAGATGTTTTGGTCTGATGAAATGAGTGAGTCTTGATGGGCCAGATGGATGGGCACCAGGCTGGATCAGTAAAGGGCAGCAAGTTCCTTATCGACTCAGACGCCAGCAAGGTGGAGGTGGGGTATTGGTCTGGGCAGGTATCATCAAAGATGAGCTTGTTGGACCTTTCGCGTTAATAATGGAGTCGAGATCAACTCCCAGACCTACTGCCAGTTTCTTGAAGACACTTTCTTTAAACAGTGGTACAAGAAGAAGTCGCCATCATTCAAAAAAAATTATGATAATCATGCAGGACAATGCTAGCCTCGTGAGACCATTCTGATCTCGCGAGCTTTCAAGATTTCACTCGCTAATCGGTCTGGAGACTCTCCGTTGAAGAAAATTTGGAGCCGTTCACCAAATGAACGTCCAATCAGCGTTGGCTTTGAGGCGGGTTGAGGTGTGACGCAACGAGAAGCGCGACAGTTCAGTCTAAAGAACATGGCGGCTTCAGCCTATGAAACTAGCGTTAGCGTGGCTATCGAGCAAGTTTTATCGGAATTACAGAGTATTTCTTCACTGAAAGAAGAGCAAAACACTGCTCTGGAGGCTTTTCTCAGAGGAAAAGATGCTTTTGCTCTTCTCCCGACTGGTTTTGGCAAGAGTTTGATCTATCAATTGGCTCCTCTTCGTCGTCGCTCGGTTACGTCATATGCTTCGTTGATCTGATTGGTTTATATGGCCCGTCTATCACCAACATAGGCCAATCAGCTAACCAGTATTTTCGCCCCTTCCCAAAATTATTTCTACGGAGGGTTTCCAGATGGATATGCGGAGCAAATCCATCTGGCGGAGTCAGGTTAGGACAATGCTCCGTCATCAAAATACACCACAGCGTGGCTGGCCAGAAAAAGTCTAAAAGGAGAAAAAATAATGACATGGCCCCCTTGTTCACCTGATCTGAACCACATGGAGAACCTGTGGTCCTTCATGAAAATGTGAAATCTAGATGGAGGGAAAACAGTCCACCTCCCTGAACAGTGTCTGGGAGGCTGTGGTGGCTGCTGCACGCAATGTGAATCGCAAACAGATCAAGACACTGACAGAATCTAAGGATGGAAGGCTTTTGAGCGTCATGGTGAAGAAAGGTGGCTATATTGGTCACTGATTTATTTTTTAATTTTGAATGTTGCAAATGTTTATTTCTGTATTTTGAGTTGTTATATTGGTTTACCTGGTGAGAATAAACAAGTGAGATGGGTATATATTTGTTTTTTATTACGCTGCCTAATAATTCTGCACAGTAATATTTACCTGCACACACAGACATCCTCATAAAATGGCCAAATCTAAAAAAAAAAACGCACATCAACTTCCAAAAATATGAAACTTTGATATTAAATAGTTTTTTGGGTTGATTGAGAACACAATTGTGGCCCAATAAGAAATATAATCCTGAAAAATACAACTTGCCTAATAATTGTGCACACAGTGTATGATAAGCAGGGAAATGTGCAGCACAAAAAAGAAAAACTACAGTTGTGACATGTTTAACTGTAGAACATGACAAAAACATGTGGCTAATAATAAAGCATCTGAAGAAGTTGTATAGACTTATGCAGGGTTACTGAGAGACAAAGCTACATAAAAGAGAACTAATGGAAACACTTAATGCCAGCTGTCGCTTCTGAGGGTTAATAAAGAGCTAATAGATTTATAAGGTGATTACTTTTACACAAATGGGCAGATTAATTTTTATTTCTTCATTTATTCTAATATTTCACTTTGTACTCAGATTAATGTTAATATGACACAGAGATAATCTGAGCATTTTAAATATTGCAGTGTGACAACAAAAATAACAGATAAAATCATTAGAAATGCAAGAATATTTTTCTACTGAATGAAAATTTGACCATAACAGATCCACATTATTTACAATAAGTGATTTACTACTATTTAAACAAAACACAAAAATCTTTACCCTTTTCTCTTTCTCCTTTCTGTAGTTCTGCTCCTGCTTGTCATAATATTCCCTTGAAACTTTCACAATCTCATCCGGACTGATACCTGTAAATAAATATGTTTTAATAAAATATATTCACTTATCATCTGCTAACATCAGCATTCAGAAGGTCAAATAAAAAGACTTTAATTCCGTAAAGCTGGATAATATCACAGTTGTTTCAGTAGAGGATTTTAGACCTGAAGCTTTAACCATAGTTTTTCTACAAATATTACAAACTTTCATTTTATATATTAGACTTTAACTAGAATGAACATATTTTATATCCTTTACCTTATGCAAACATGCTTCACAGAGAAAAGAGTACAACCCTCACTATGTTAAACACTTCTTTAGATATCTGCATTTTAATTCGAGACATTTGCACTGAGGATTTTGTTCATAAGGCACCAAAATCAGATTAAAAATTAGGTGGGGTTGATCCTAGACTACCAATCTTTTTTTAAGGCCAGGGTGAATCTAAGGTTTTTAATTGACTTCCACTGGGCCAACTCAAGGCTGTGTGCCATCACCTCTACCTTTATTCTATGGTTAAAAAGGAAAAATTTTTCAGAGCAAACGCAGAGAAACTAGCATGGCCCAGTGATGGTTGATTTGAGATGTGAGAATTTAAATTTCTATAATACTTTCTATATGATTATTGCTTTAGGGATAAAGCTTTACAGACATAAAGTCACTTCCATCAAATATTGGGCCGAATTGGGAGTATTTTACACTGTAAAAAAAAAAGATCTAGAAATAAATAACATTTTCTTAAATTAAGTGCACTTACCCTTAATTTTGAAAAGGCAAATAAGATGGTTTGCCAACGGACTGGGATGTTTTACTCTTAAAATAAGATAATATGCACTTGAAATAAGACAATTTTTTATTATTTTAAATACATATTGTCTTGCTCCATTCAAGAAATAATGCACTTATTTTAATTAAAAAATTACTTATTTAGATTTCATTTTTTTGCAGTGTAGGTGATGAATTACAACATGAAGCCAACTGTGAGGCATGGTGCAAGAATCCACATCTTCTGCTATTTTAAGGTTGATCAAAGCATAACATCCTTTTTTAATCCTGCTTCAACTGGATCAGTTTGATCCATTTCTGGCTGAGATTGATTTGCCCAAACGATCGGTCCAGACCAACACTCCTTTCTTAAATCAAGACTTTCACTCAGTCAGTCTACTTCCTATTCTCTAAATTTTTTTTTTCTGAAGGAATAAATCAGATTTTTATGGTTTTTAAAATCTAATTCCATGTGCATTTATTTATTCTGTTTCAAACTCTTGCTCTTTTCTTCTGTGTCCTGATATGACTGCTTTTACGGCACTAGTGGCTTGTTTTTTATAAATTGGGCTGACAGGCATATAAGGGAGGAGTAGAGAAATACAGTATAGCACCGGATTCAAATCTGAAACGGCCATGATTGTGTGCGCTAACCGCTGCACCAACGAAACACGTCCCTCCGTTTCAATTTGTAAAGCCAGGAGCACTTTGAGTATGATTACAGTTATCTAAACGGGACTGTTTGTTTAAATGTCTAAAGAAATGTTTGAATGTTCTGAACGACTGAAAAACAAACCCACCAACACATATTAGTTACATAACCTAGAAACTTGGTCCCTCTTTGTTTTGAAACAATGGTTTAATTAAATATGTAACTGCTGCCATGTAATTATTCTTCCTGCTTCCATGATAAAAACATGGATTTTTATTATGAATAAGTAGAAAGGTAACATCATAATGACAAGAGGTACAGACGAACGTAGACGGGCTGTTTCTAATAACATCATACTTCTCATCAGTAAAAGGATTTCTGATAACTTAGGTGTTTTGGTTTTGATATACTGTATATATATTGTCTATTCTTAATGCACTTTTTTCCTCCTTGTTTGCACCTTCTTTAACTACTATGTGACCAGTGAATTTCTCTGCTGTGAGATCAATAAAGCTCATCCAATCTATTCTAATCTATGTGATAGGAACCCACCTGTGTCACGCTGGACCCTCCAGGTTTTCAGCTCTATGACGGAGTGGGCAAATACACAACTGTCCTCCCGCAGGCAGCCGTATCGGATGGCTTGTCGACACAAACCCAACTGGCACAAGACGCTGAGAGGACGCACTTTGCTATAGTTAATGTTGTGGGTGGTCACTACAAAGGCCAGGCACCTGAAGGGAACCAAGAGCAGCAGTTAGAGGAACCTGAAAATGAGAGACGTTTCAAGGTCGCCTCAGACCGCAGACTCACTTATTAGCATCAAAGTTGTGACGAGCCTCCAAGTTGGAGCAGATTGCTTGACTGACACAGGAGCGCTTACTGATGATTCTAGGTTTGCCGTCGTAGCATTCCTACAGAGAAATACCTAAAGTGAAACCCTGCGTTCAAAAGTAAGATGTGAGATGGGAGAAGATGTGACGGCTGCACTGACCTGACAGAGGAAGATAAACCTGCCTCTGTGCTCCTGCAGGAGACCAATGATGCTGTTCACTGGGTCCATTTTAACAGGTGTGCCTCCAAACAGAGCGTTCCTGTCCAGCCTTCCCTTCCTTTCCTCTGTCCAAACGTCGATCTCCAGCTGGTTGTAAGCGAATGTGCATTTTTCTCCATACTTGCACACACCCAGATCCCCGGACTTCAGCAGCTCTGGATAAAAGAAAACATAAAATACTCAAAGCAAGATCACACCATTAAAACACAGATCATGTGACTGCTCTGTTAAATTATTAGCCTCTTTACAGACTTTTTTTGAGACGTGTGACAAAAAAGTAAAATTAATTAAGCACAAACGTAGTTTGCAAACCCTGCAAAAATGTAATCACCCTCCTTGTTGTTTCATTAATTAACCTTTTCCTGGTTCAACTTTAGGAGCTACATTCAGGCCTGAGTCCTGCCTGACCTTCAGAATAAAGATTCACTCAAACAGAAGCTGTCTGCGCTGATCTAACGCAAGAGCGGAAAAGCACTCTTTGACATCTGCAGGTCTGGAAACTGTAATAAAGCCACTGAGAAATAGAGCTATGTGATTTTTGTGATACATCAAAGCAGAGAAGCAAAGATTTTCTTTTGTTTTCAACCCAAGTTGCGATTTTATAACACTTTTTTAACATAACTATGTTTGTTCTTGTACTCACCTGACGATAATTATCTGTCAGAACATTTTCTATCGATCAATGCACACGCAGGAGGCAGCTGATATCTGAGAACCATTTTAGGGCTAGTCTACATTAATTACACTGTACCAACAGGAAAAGTAAAACAGGCACAACATCTGTCAGGGGGCCATTACTAGGGGCCATCTGGTCTCTGCACTGCTGTTCCGCATTGCTGGCATTAAGTCGGCAATCAAGAGCTGAGTGAAAAGGCAAAGCTCTTGATTTAGCAGTTGGTCCATGTTCCTACCCTCACCTATGGTCATGATGATCTGGATCAGGACCAAAATAACTGAAGCTTTATTTACAGGGTGGCTGGGCTCTGCCTTAGTGATGGGGTGAGGAGCTTGGCGTTCGGGAGGGGCTCAGAGTGGAGCTGCTTCTCCACGTCGAGAGGAGTTAGCTGAGGCGGCTTTGACATATTTTTCTGGACGCCTCCACAGGAAGGTTTTTCCAGGCACATCCCACCGGGAGGAGGCCCAGGGGGCGACCCAGGACATGCTGGATGGTCTATGTCTCTCTGCTGGCCTGGTAGTGCCTTGGGATTCCCCCAGTAGGAGCTGGAGGAGGTGTCTGTGCAGAGGGAGGCCTGGGAGTCTCTGCTGAGACTGATGCCCCCACTTTCTGATACCTTACGAGTACGAGTTCCAAGTAATTTACACAGATCACAGGCTGATCAGTGGTTCTGTATGTCAGGGAAGACTATTGATGACCGCAGAGACACAGAACCTTCTCTTCTTTTTCATGAAGTAGTTCTGAATGCCCCCCTGCCCCCCATTCTAGCTCCAGCCCTGATGGTAACATCTGGTTAAAAGGAATTTCTTCATGGTGTTATTCTGAACCAGAGCCTCACTGGTACCGGTATTTAGAAAAGAAGTAATGTGCGAGCGGAGGAATACTAGAGCATAAACAGGAATGGATTTTCACATAAAGGGGAAATTAAGGAAAGTCTAAATGTGGACTAAATCCTGATGAGATGCTGAGGGATGATCTTAGCTGTATTGGAGGCTTTTCCTGTACAAACCTTCTGTCGGAGTTTAAACAAAGTTCTCCACAGTGATAGAAAAGAATCAACGCTTGGTGGAGCTGTCGCTGCTAAGGCTAGCACTTATTAGGAAGTTTAGGGGGCAATTAATTGTTTCCTTTTCATTAAATTGATTTATGTCTTTAGTCAAGTAATGAATCATTCAAATAAATAGCATTTTGATTTATGCTTCTCTAATACTAATGTTCGCTCAAGGATATGAAACATCAAATGGTGACAATATGAGAAAAAACACCACACAAAAATATAGTGGCGGCTTAACCGACTAAATTTAAAGAAACTTAAACATAAACAAATTAAAGTTTTTAATACCTGAACAAGATAAGCTCTAAGCTTTAACAATCCCCCTTAACTAATTATAAGTAACTGAACTAGAGATTGACTAATACTTGCTTTGTTTAAGGCCAATGCAAATACTGATCATGTTGAAATCAAACTGACGCTTGATTTTCTGGGGCCAATTCTAGGCTGATACTGCTGTTTCTTCCTCAGTTTACGTTATTAAAATTAAACAATGATAACAAAATGATTACAAAACTGTCAAACAAATCGAAAAAAAACATTAACAATGGACCACAATAGTCTTCACTTGATCTCAAGGCTGCTTGATGCATTAAAACGAATGGTAATATTGGCCAAAAATATCAGCCAACCAATGTAGCAGTCAATCGCCAGATTGAACAGCACCAAAACTTAAGGAATAAATGTATGGAAGCCCGTTTCTGCCACATGAAAATAAAATAAAAATTGCGAGATTTAGTCATTCTTTTACTTTCATGTTGCAGAAACAGGCTTCCATAATAAAAAAGATCCTCCTAGGAGCAGAAATTAGCATTGTCTAAATACTATGATGATGTTCTCTGATGTTCTCCTACCTTTACAAAGAACAAAAGGTCCAGAGAACGACGTCCGGGAAGGAAGCCGTCTCACTCTCGTCCATTCAGAAGGACAATCAGCCCTCTGTCTGCACAGCAATATGTCACACTTACAGTCATGGACGAGGTCTGGCTTGTGAACAAAGCTGTAAACACTTGGACCTGGAAATGGATAAAATACATTTAGATTTAAATAAAACAAATAGAACCAAATGGAGAAAGTTGATTTCATAAGAGGACAGACCAAGACGAGGAAAACAGAGGGAGCAAGCCTGCAGGAACTCGTGGGTGGAGGACAGAGGGTTAGAGACGGCTGCAGTCCCATTATGGCTGTCCTTCGCCTTTAAGAGAAACGACTTCAATTAACATGGCGAAAATATCTAAAAATAAAACGATAAACAATCCGTGGAATAAAACACTTACTTTAAATTGGTGTTTTGGAGATCTGATTAGAGATGAAGCAGCAGTGTCAGACTCTGAGAAACCTGAGGAATAACAGCAGAGAAGCACAGATGACAGGCGGTAAAATATCAACAGTGATGCTCTATTGTAAAAAACAGGCGGTTTATCATTTGATGGACCAGGATTAGTGACACCTAATGGGATAAACTGCAAATTACAATAAAATGAAGACCACAGCTCTGTCCTACACCAGAACTTTTCTAGCAGCAACAAAGCAACAGTAGAAGATACGCTTTTAAAAGAGGGAAAACTCCTCCTATATCCCAATTTAAGAACTCCTTGCGCCGTGAATTTTCAGGTTAGACATCAATACAATAAATGATCTTCATGGGAATTTTAAAGATAAATAAAAATGAGGGCTAGGCCTACAGTAAACCATGTTTGCTTTAGTTCTTAGGGCTAAAAGACTGAACTAGAAAGAGATCTGGCTTAAAACCAGTGCAAAGATGTATTAGTGTTCTTGTTGCTGAAAATTAATCAAACCTTTCATTTCAGAAAATGTATTCAGATGGGAAAAGAAAACGGCTAAGAAAATAATCCATTAGGAGTTTTAATACCAGAATCATCTTTCATTTTTATTTATTTATGTGTTTAAGTTAATTGAACTTTTGACTATCAAACATGACTTCCTAATTTTTGGTGAATTCACTGCCTATTAGTCTGGAGGAGGATTTGTAGTCATCTCACTACAGCACACAGCAGGACTGTGAGGGAGGTAAATGTCTGAAATAAATGAAGAATATGCAGCCAAAGCTAAATATGTTGGAGGATCTTTTTAAATCTGGTTAGCCAGACTGACTAACAAAAGCTCAAGACTCTTCGACCAATCACAGCGCAGGAGGCGAGCTTACAATGAAACTGATTTTCTTTAACCATAACAGTCCAGACTGCAGCTCTAACAGAGCGATGCTTTAACAATGCTCCTTATAATGTCCAGAAAGAGCTTTTTATATCATAGAAATCTCAACAGCTGGCTTCTGTAAGAGCTTTAATTAAAAATATATATATGCTTTTGCATCACATATATATAGACTTAAGAACTCTTTTGTCCCCCACGCCATCAGACTGTACAACGCCTTACGGGGGGCGTGGAGGCGACACAGGACAGGGGGAAGAGGGAAGGAGTAACAACACTTGTATTTTTTCTGTAAAATGTGAACTCCATATATATCAGGACAAACCACATAGTGCAAGTGCAAACCATATTACTGGTCAATCTATCCACCAAAGTGTATTTAATCTGTATTATTTTTTGTTTTTTGTATTTTGCTTAATTTTAACTTAATTTAACTTAATACTTTTTTGCCCTGTAAGCTGCTGGTAACCTTAATTTCCAGAGGGAGACTTCCCAAGGGATCAATAAAGTACTGTATAAGTCTAAGTCTCCACATTCGTATTTATTCTACTTTGTTCTAAACTGTTCCTTGCTGATTCGGTTTCTCCTGCTTTTTAAATGAGGCTCTACTAGATTCCTTTCCAGAACGATATGCTGAGTAAACATGTGTGTATCTGTCATGCTGTGGGCCTTTTTCTCTATCAGAGCCTTACCTTAGATTGGATGTTAAAGATAAAGATTCCTCAGGTTGAGATAATCAGAGAAGGATTTCTTTTAAGGCTTTGTTTGCATCCATGTGAAGAAATCGGCCCAGCTAAATTATTTTATCGAATTCTAATATTTCAATTTTTATCCTCAGATTAGAGGAAATCCAAGGAGCTATCTTACACTACAAACCATCTTAAAGCCTGCAGGAGTGATTATTTTTTTCTCACCAAAGCAATAAAAAACATTCTGAACCTTTTTGTATGCTACAAAGCTCTGAAATGCACTTTTACACAAAAAAATGCTTCTGTTCTGTGCATCAGCTTAAAATGTTTTTTCAAATAGTGAGGTGAGGATAAATCTAAACGAGGTTGGAGGTAATCACCATTTGAGCTGAAATCAGAGAGGGAGTCTAGGCTTGTTCCTCTGGCTGAAACTCTTTGGAAAGCAGCCTGGACGTCTTCCTCAGTGGGGAAGGAGTCCAAAGCGTCAAGAGAGCCCACCTGCTTCTTGGCGATGGCACCCGTTTTAGGAAGGTCACCATTCTGAGCTTTTATATGAGGCCCCAGGGCATCCACCTCACTCATCAGGTTCTCTGGGGTTTTTTCTCTCTCAGTTTTAGCCTCCTTAGCAGCGACAGCATTCGGCATCATGTCCAAAAGGTCATCAAGAGTGTCAAGAGAATCCAGACCATCCACGTTATCCAGTGTTGTGACGTTAAGTGACGCGTCTGAGGCAACCGTTCCATCTCCGTTCCCGGGGGTTTGGAGGTCATCAAGGATGTCCAGCGCAGCAGCAGCTGGGGCATGATCACCGTTAGTGAAGGAGTCCAAGGAGTTGAGCTGGCTGCCAGATGAGCTGAAAAAGGCAGGAGGGAGCTGGGGAGTCGGGGCGGGAAGGAAGGAAGGGGGAGAGGGTGCATTGCCAGAGTCAGAGAACTGCAGAACCTGCAAAAGATTTAAAGAAACAAGAGTCAAAACAACCCACAGCTTTAAAAATACTATTTAGAACTTTATACTTTACTTATCCTCAATGAAAGAAAAATAATCTGCCTTCTATACCTCTGATGGGACTTGCCCAGAAGGAAGGCTGTCCAGCAAACTGTCTAGATCATCTCCCACCACCTCCAAGTCCTCCACAGCTTCCACCAGCTGATGTGCAGAAGGTGTGGAGAGAGCGGTGGACTTCGGCGCGCTGTGAAAGGCGACTGTAGTAAAGCACCAAAAAAAAAAAAAAAAGACTCTGTTGATCAGAACACTAAACTTTTATTGATATGTCTATCAGCTAGCAGAGAAGAACCATTCTGACCTGCTGCTTCGACACTCGGAGGGTTCACACCATTCTGGACGCCATTATTAACAGGTGCCTGAAAGGAGGGGTCAAAATATCACATTTATTGTGGTACTTTATTTTTCCTATTAATTTAAAAAAAACCTTAGGAGGATGAATGCCTTAAGAATACACTGATAAATCCACAAACATATAGTAACTGGATATTTTTATCAAAATAAAACAAAAAAAACAACAAAAAACACAAAAAACAGCAAGCCTTATATATTACTTATATTTTTCCAGTTCTGTAGAAGTGACCTCACAAGGCAAAGGGTTAAAGCCATCCATTACAATCCAACCACATATGGAGAGCTCTAATCCACACATTACGGTGTTTATTAAAAACAGTCATGCCAAATTGGAAAAAAGACTTCCTGTCTAAAGGAAGCTCAGCCAATTGAGGTGATACCACCTGTCAATCAATCTCAGAATGTGATCTGGATTTGTCCTCGAAGTGAAACGATGCTCCCTAGCAGGAGCGCCTCTGACAACGTTAGAAGGATTTTGCATAGGAAGGAATAACAGACATAGAAATGATGCTTGAAATAAGCTAAATGTCGTCAGTGAGGAAACACTGCGGTGCTGCATGAGCAGCTCAACATGTCAGTTATAAACAGGAGCTACTGGTTCATCATCTGTAGGTCAGTGACAAACTTTTCCTTCATTTTTTTGTCATATTTACATTTTGCTCATGTTTAGCTTATTATTGTTTGCTCATTTAATGCTTATAACGTATACATTACATGAACTCATCAACTTTTGTAATTATAAAAGGCGTCAAAATGACTAGTGTAACATTAAGCTTCACTATCCTTAGTTTGCTGGAGCTTTGTTCGCACTAGCTTGCATTTCTGTGTAAGCTGGGCGACCTTCCGGGCGCCGTCAGGTTTATTGCACCCAGTGGTTCCTTCTGCAGTGATTCCTTAGCTTGAGCAGGCAGCCATGGATGTGCCGTACAGGAAGGGGATCAGGAGGACTTTCCATTAAGTGGAAAAAAAAATTCAACGAGATGAACAACGCTGAGAGCATCAGGAGGAGGTGACGGAGTGATGCCGGAATCACACTGAATGCTGCGACCCAGCGGTCACTTGTTATAATGCATATTTCCCGTTTTATCATCTGATAGTCCCAATGTTTCACTTCTTCCTTTTTTGTTTTTGAGAGGTAAACTGATGTATGTTGGTGGGTTGATTTTATTCTGAAATTGGGACTTTTTATCCAGTATGCAGCCTGCTTCTCCTGTTTGACATTTGAAATTCTAGGTTTTGATGCAGAGAGTGGTGCTGCGTCCAACTTTGCTTCAGTAACAGCGCCTACACTGCACCATGGATGATATTTACAACGAAAAGAGATCCAGTTATTTAATTGTATAAAAAATGAACTGCAGAGACACCCCAGCATTAACTAGTTTAACTGTTCTTAGGTCATTCAGCATTTGCAGCAGGATGCTGCAAATCTTTTATACGTCTGTTCAGTTAACTGCATCAATAAAATTGACTTTCAGCTTAACAAGCGGATCAAGAAGATTCTGTTATAGGAAATCCTCTAGAACCTCTGAAGAACGTTTTACTATGGAAATGTGGAAAATTATAGTAGACCCAGATCATCGTTTTTTCAGACTGTCATAAATAACAAAGTAACTTTAGCCAGAGCTGCTGTTAAACGCACCACAACCGGAGATCCTTCATGCCTGCAGCTGTAACATCTAGACAAACTCGAAGAAACCTCAATGAGTTTCATTTCCCCTTTAAATGAATAGATTTTTGTGGTAAATTCAACCATAAACTAAGAAATCTGAAGCCTAGTCTTAAAGCAAAATGAAGGTGTGTTCCACCCTACAGCTAAAACTAGTATAGATCAACTGTTAATATTTTGCATTTCATGCACATTCTCAGCATTCATGCAAAGCAAATATCATTTTTGATGCTTTGGAAAGAAAAATTATTCTTCTCCATTTTCCAAAATCCCTACCTTCTATTTTAGTTTAGTTTCATTGTTTTTATTTTAACTTAAGTTCAACAATAAACCCACCCTAAGTCTCAGACAATGTTTGTTTTTGTGCATCTTTTACAGCATATAAGAGAAAAACAAATACTTTTTTCCCTCTCACCTTTGAGCTGATGTAGGGTTTTCGGACTTTCATCCCCAGCCGGCGGGCCAGATCCTGGGAGAGCTCATTCACCTGCTTGTCCTGTTGTGTGTAAAAAAAAGAGCGTCTCGTCAGATTTCCCCGTTTCCAGGCTACCTGACATGCTTTGCATGAACTCTAGAATCTTCCATCCTCCTGGTACCTGAGGATTACTGAGCAGGCAGACGGTGGTGCAGTCGTACGCCTCCTTGTGCTTCCCGAGCTCCTTCAGGCACAGTGCCTTCCTGTACAGAGCCCTGCGGCTGCCCTCACACACCTTCAGAGCGCTGTCAGAGTCCTCAATACCTTTACTGTACATTCCCTTCATAAAGACAGATGCGGTGAGCAGACATTGTTAATAGTAAAGTATAAAGGTAAATATTGCTCCATCTTTTTTTCTCTAATGTTTCCTACCCAACAGGTGGAGCTGTTGGGTAGGTTTTGCTTGGTACAGGTTTAGTTTCAATGACCTTTTAATGCTGATCAAACACTGAATGATTTAGACACAGCGGTGAAGGGAAGTTTATGAGGCTGGTGCAAAATAAATTATGTCTGCACTGGAGAAACATGTAAATAATGCGGAAAAACACAGGAAAGCAAACAATGAAGCAGATCCTTGTGGGAATAAAATATTTTACCTCCAAAACATCAAGCTAGGTCATCAGAGGAGAACACACTGTGTGTATTATATATATTAAAAAAAAACAGAATGTAAAGCTCTAATGTTATAAGTTAAAGCCTAATTCTAAAATGGATTGAAATGATATTCTTGTTTTGGGGGGTTTTGTCAGCATGTCTTTCAGCATACTTTTATTTTCGGATGTTTATCACACAAATATGGATACCGCGCTATGTTTTATAAATGTCATAATTGATTTTTTTTTTAACTTAAGAGATAATTTTCACTGTTTTCTTTCAATATTGGAAAACATTAGCTGTTCAAAGTGGTTGGCAGTTCACTCTACAGACCGATCATCTTTCATTTGTAGCTGGTGTGAAAGCATGTTTTTCCTTGGCCTAATTGTGAGATGAAATATTTTGAGTGTGCCTTTTGTTCCGCCTAAATCAGAGGGATTGTAGAGAAGTCTTGTACCAGTGTATGCTGGACTGTTTAAGGTAGGGGTGACAGAAAGCAG
>NW_015150860.1:543138-545108 GCF_000732505.1 Cyprinodon variegatus
GGAGGATGTGGGATTTCGGGGTTAGAGAGCACAGCTCTGATGTTAATTCCTGCTTGGTTCCTGATGACTCAATAAACTCCTCCCAACAGAAACACGTCCACCATAGAAAGATTCCTTTATTGTGTTTCTATAATTTCATCATTGCAAGAAAACTTAAACCGCGCGGTGAAGGTGGTGAAGCGGCGCTCGGTGAAGCGGTGCGCATTAGGAGCGTTCACTGTTCCTCCGTCACCTCAGGCTACTATGTGACATTTGCTTCAGGATAAACATTTAATCGTGAATGCTTATTATACATTAAGCCCATATAGTCATTTTCTATAGTGGGATAATACACTTAGAGCCCCTGTTGCTATACGAGGCTTATATAAGGCTTTTACATTTTTGAGGCTCCAGACAGATTTTTTTTTTTGGTCCAATATGGCTCTTTGAGCAGTTAGGGTTGCCGACCCCTGCTCTAGACAAAGGTGACGGGTGGGTCATGAGAGATAAAGAATGAGTTCACACAGTCTTCCTCATGCCGTGAACAGAACACACCTGTTCTGAAATGTTTATCTGGCCAGGGAAAGATATATTAAGCTAACAGGGATTGTCCTTGATGAACTGAAGTTGTTTTCCTCCAAATGTTTGTGTGTGAGGAAGTTTTTTGTATGCAGGGGTGGGTTGGTTCCCCTTGTAGGGTGTGTGTGTATTGGGAGTTGTTGTATAAATGTATGTACGGAGCTTGACCCAGTCAGAGCTTTTTCCTCCCTGTCTGCAGACGTGAAATAAATCTGTGTTTTTGCAAAATTTGCCTCTGCCTTCGCTTTTAAACTCCACCCTGGATGACTGTCAACATTTGGACATCTACAGCTCTGTGCCATGATCGTCTAAAGAAAGCAGCAGAAACGCTCACCATACTGTGGTACGCAGCGGCTCGGTTGACATACAGGCTCTCCAGCAAGGCTTCAGGGATCTGGATCTCTTCTGCTTCAGCATAGTTCGAGACATTTAAGGCTTCGCTGAATTCTTTGACGGCCTCGCTCCACTGTTCGTCTCGGAAGAAGGCATTGCCCTCTTCAAGAAGGTTGCAAACCAAGCGGGTCAAAAAGTCCTGAGGGAGAGGAAAAGATGCACACAGAACTTTTATTCACAGACAGTCACAACCTAAGTAGGGTATTTATAGGATATATGCTGGATAATACTCTTGGTTTCATTTCTTTAGAAGCTTTTGCAGAAAAAATCAAGTGTGTATTTGACATGTTTACATTAATGCTTGTATATCTGCTGCTTTATTTTAACTGTGGAGACAAAGAAGTTTTATTTACAGCTGTTTTGCGGTTTACTAAACAGCATTCAGAAGCTGATTGCTTAATATGCCATTTCAGCAGTGGAAATTTCAACGTTTCAGTATATGGGCTGAATTCCATTGCTGAAATAAGTCAGACCATTTGCAGAAGAGTTCCCCTGATTTCAGCACATGCAAGTTACTACATTATCTGAGTTATTGGACAACAATATCATTTTGATTTTTTTCTTTTTAATCCAACTGGGCAGACCTGGCCTCATTAGTTCCACTGAAACACATCCTCACATTGCCTCAGACAAAGACTTTCTGGACAATTTGATGGAAAAAAAATATTTGAATACAGAGCAAAGTAGTGGTTGTTTTGATACAGAAAAAAAAAGAACAAAAATCTGAATCTGTTTAAAGTCGTAGGGAAGCGGCTGCTCCAGTCGCTGCATTTCTTAATCCTCCCGAGTGGTGCAAGACTTTACATGAGTAAATTTATTGAATGTGATTGGTCGTTTAGCAAGGGGGCGGGATTGTTGTAGCGGAAGGTTCGCAACCAAGTTTGATTGTGGCCGGTTTCTCGGAAGCATCTTGCTAACCAGTTGGCAACTCAGTGCTAGTAGGTTCCCAATGGGTAATTCCATTGGGACTAGGGTTGTCACGATACTAAACTTTTCAACTCGATACCGATACTAAGGAA
>NW_015150860.1:546278-547184 GCF_000732505.1 Cyprinodon variegatus
GTTTTGTGTCAGAGGTCGTGGATGAGTCTCCTCCGTCATACATTTTTTATTTAGAGGAGGAAAGTGGGGACGAAGATGTTGTGGAAGAGGACGCCAGGGGAGCAGAAGCTTGGTTTGGTGTAGAAGGCTTACAGCCGTACATGTTGGAGCCCTTGCCTCGCAACGCTGCCAGTTCTGTTAGCTCTACGCCTGCCGATGACACAGACGTCCATCCCCGTAAACACTGGGACGGAACTCAATGGGAAAGTAAATGATTCTGATTTCTTATTTCAACCGTTGCGTATATTAGCTGCAACATATCAATCAAGATGCTATGACTGAAAAAATTTGATTGACAGATGACCGTTGATATATGATTGGCCGAATTTACGTGTTCAGGCTGACGTATAACTAACTGGCCTGCATAAAATAACAGAAAAAAACCCACAGATTTTAAGACAGGATTTTTTTTTTTTTTTAAATAGAAATTTTCTAGCTTTTGGGCCAATATCATCTGATAAAGAGTACATTTATAAGCATGTTTAAGCCAGAATGATTTGACATTTAAATATGACTTCCCTACAACTTTAACCTCTTTACATCCACCTCATTTTGGGTAATCCTTGCCTATTTGCATGCCCAAATGGAAAAGAAAATACCGTAGGAACTGTAAGCCCAAATTACATGACCAATACATTATTTGAAAGCTAACACCGTCCAGTTTCTTAATATATAAATTAAAATCGGGTGACTAGAACACAGACCAACCTGCATCAGTTCAAACATGACCCAAAGTTGTTGTTTTTTATTCTTGGAAATTATAGGTCTTTTTTGAACATCGGGTTTTTTGTATGATATTTGTTCTACATCTTGTCAACCACGCATGCAGAAAATTTTAGACCTCTAGCTTTAACAGTTCTAGAGCTG
>NW_015150860.1:549869-562109 GCF_000732505.1 Cyprinodon variegatus
TAGAATTTTTTTATTTATTTATTTTTTTACAGTGCTGTATACACTATAAATCACTTTCTTTGCACTTCAAGTAAGTGCTACTCTGTCCTGATTTGTCACCATGAAATCTAAGTAAAATGTATAAACTTCTAATGTTTTTTCAAACTTTTCGGTTTCACACATGACACTGAAGTTGAATTCATTTCCACACAGACAGTGGAAGGAGACATAAACCCTGATTCCAGACTCAAACTGATGAATCAAAGCTCCTACCTGGTAGCCTGCAGGATCTGGATAAGCCAAGGGAGACCTAAAACAAAACATGTTGACTCATTTAGAAGCGCTGAATTATCAGAGCTGGGGAAGATAAAGAGTCGAGGCCAGTTTCATTTTTGCCTGGCCTCCACATAAAAACAATGAACTCACTGTATAAAAGCCAGATCCTTGATGATCTCTTCCTTTCGTTTCTCTCGGGCTGGGTCCATGGTTGGTCACACCATAGCAGATCTTAGGAGGGACAATAGACTCAATAAACTCTGCATATTTATCTGCCATTACTTCTCCATGTATTTACCAAAATACAAACATGAACGTTATGGAGGGAACAACTTCAGAGACACGCTCACCTGATAAAGTTCAGCGAACCAAAGCAAAGTTTAAAGGCGGGTCATGTTTGCAGAGAAAAGCAGGAACAGAGCAGCAGCTGCTGGGGAGGCGAGCTAAGGAGCTAAAGGACGAGCTTTGAGTCCGACGAAAAGACTCACTTCATGGGCTCAGATAAGTTTCGATTTCCTTCCACTAGGTCCGCCGCAGACAACTGCAAGCAAAAGGCAATAGCTGCACGAGCTGCTGGGGCGTCACGTGACTGCGGCGCGCGGCTGCGCTACGTCGGCGATGTTGTTTTTTTATTATTATTTTTTTTAAGAACTTTATTGACAGTTGTTAAACGACAGACACATATGGGAAACACATAAACCAAACAGACGTTTGCTACACGTAAACTAAAATTTAAAGTAATTTGACTATTTAGGTTGATTTTTTTTTTTTTCTGTTCTTTCAATGGTATTCTACGGAAGAGGATTAGGGCCACTGGAAAAAAAATAACTGATTTCTAAATTTTATTTCAGTTTAATATAGGCAAAAAGTCAGAATTCTGAGATTAAAGTCAGAATTCTGAGATTAAAGTCAGAATTATGGGAGAAAAAAAGTCAGAATTATTAGATTAAAGTCAGAATTATGAGAAAAAAGTCAAAATTCTGAAATCCAAGTCAGAATTCTGATATTAAATTTAGAATATTGAGGTTAAAGTCAGAATTCTGAGATTAAAGTCAGAATTATGAGATCAAAGTGAGAATTCTGAGATTAATGTCAGAATTCTAAGATTAAAGTCAGAATGTGAGATTAAAGTCAAAATTCTGAGAAAAAGGACAGAAGTATGAGATTAAAGTCAGAATTCTAAGATTAAAGTCAGAATTGTGAGATTAAAGTCAAAATTCTGAGAAAAAGGACAGAATTATGAGATTAAAGTCAGAATAAACTGAAATATTTTTTTTTTCCAGTGGCCCAAATCCTTTTCCGTAGTATTCCAATATGTTTTCAAGATCTGTGTGCCAAAATATTTTATGCAGCTAATAATGTGTTAAAATTGTGATTAATTAATTTAATAATATAGTTTTCATTGGTTGTTAAATTAAGTTTATTACAGTAAAAAAAAAAATAACATAAGCAGCCCCTTACTGTGGAATAATACATCAACAGTTGATCTATTATTTCATCTAACTTTCTGATTCGATAGACAGTGATGGAGCTTTGTTAGAGCGTGGTGAATTTGTTGACACATTTAATCTGAACTGTAGTAACCATAGATATCTTCAAGGGCAAAGGTATTCCTGATGCCCTTCTCCTTCTTACACACATTAAGATCCTCCATTGTCCCTGAAATTCTATCCACATTGATGATGAAAGAACAATATCTATCAGATAAAAAGTGCAACAAGGTTGTTCCCATGTTTTTTTCTCAATTGATAAAACAGTGTTACTGAAAAATAGCACACATTTCCCAATATTTTACAAAGCACTGCAAACTCAAAAGCGCCCCCGTATTGTCAAAATTAGCCCGGTGTACTACAAAAGCTAAAACGCTGTTGTCTCTCTGAGTCTCCATATTAAGTGTACAAAAAAGATGTCTCCAGAAATAACAGCTAGAACACAAATTCAACTCCTAATTGAGTCAGAGGGAAGCATTGCAGTCCCTGACTCTGTTTTTCAAATGACTCTTTTTGAAAACCGTAAAGCGCTTCACACTACATTCAATCATTCATCCATTCACACATTGATGGTTGCTACAGCTGCCCGGGGCTCACTGACAGAAACAAGGATGCCGTATACTGGCCCCACAGGGCCCTCTTACCCCAATAAGGTGGTTCCTTTAGCAGTACTTCTATATGCTTAAATATAAGAAAGAAAAGTGCCATTGTTGATATCTGGAGTTTTGTAAATGAAAAACAAATGTAGTGATACATACATATTGTTTGCTTTAACCAAAATGAACCTTCTATTGTAAGAAAAACATCTGTTTTCTGTTAAAGGAAACATTTCGATCATCCTTTGATAATCAGATTAAGGTTAAAGAGGTTCAGATAAAACCCTGAATAAAAATTATGACTGCAATACATTTGTCCTTTTCTCAATATTTATACATCAGATCATCTTTTCCTTATTTTCATACCAAACACATTTCGGGTAGTGTTATTCCATATATATTCTTGTATTTATTTAAGTTAACTGCATATTTGTTTCTCTATGATGTTTAGCATCTTATCACCAAAATTATTTTTTTGTATGTGTAAACACAATAAAGCTTTTAAGCTTTATTATTTAAACCTTACATAACTGTTTTTCATTGTCTTAGAACAATCAATGTTATTCAAAGAATCTGAGTCTTATTTCTGCTGTGTTGATTTTGCTTGTTCTTTATTTTTGTTTTTTATTAATGCACATATTTGCCTATGAAACAAACATAGAACAAGAAATAGAACACAAAACATGTAACAAGGGACGCAAGGGGAAAGGGTATCTATGTTTAGATATTCAGTACAGACAAATAAATAGGGAAATAAAGACAATATGAATCTAATAGATTGATTAAGACGCTCAGATATATTTATCAAAATGTTGTTTGTACTTTTGGAAATAGTGGATAGATATATTTCAACTAATTTAATCAATATTGGAAAAAGGTAGGGGTGGTTAAAATTTACATTTATGAATAAGAAATATGCCTAGTAAAATGATTAGATAAATTGCAAGTACCCTATTCATACTATTGTTTCTTTTTCAATGGAAACCAAAAAAACAACTTTCATAATAGAGTGAAAAAACTGTATTTTTATTTGAAATTATAAGGTTTTTATATTCCTTCCAAAACGTTCTTTTTAATTAGCAATTCATAAATAATTAATTAACTCTTGTTTCTGGATGTTCTTTGCAAATTTGGTTTGTTTCAGCATGAAATAATGTAATTTCACTATATACCGGTTGGCGGCGGTAATGCACCATTGTTGTTGTTTCCCAACGGCCAGTAAAGGTTCCATATAGAGGAAGAAGAACTCTGAACCCATTGTAGGGTACTAGAACTACAAGTCCCTTGTTTCTTTACTCATCGGTCGTCAAGTGGTTTAGTGCGGCTATTATTTGGTTTTGAACGGCATTGGCGAGCGGGATTGCTTAGCTGGGCTGAATTCAATCGTAACTGGAGTGTTTTGGTAACGGCGACGTAAGTTTTTAGCAGTAAAGATAAGCTAGTTTCTTTTCAAGAGTTTCGGGGAGATTAAAGTTTAACCGTAAACTTATATCAATAAACGTTAGGTGGCCAACCGAAAAAGGCCGAGTCACAGACACGCTCTGTCCGTTTCACGTGAAACGTCAGTGCTAGCTAGCAAACTGAAGTTTTCCCTGTTATAAACTGGCGACTCCGGACTAAGATTAGTTTTTATTTTGTTTGTATTTTTATATATCAGTAGGTTTTTGACTTATGTAAGCAGCAGGTAATGTGTTGCTGACTCTGCAGTTGTCTGACGACAATGTCGGCTTCACGTTGCTTGTCACTGGTTAGCAATAAGTTAGCAGCCACACGTTTATTGGTATTATTTCATAAGCCAGGTGTTTGAAATGGTATATTTATCTTCTAAAACCGCCTAACTAGCGAATGAATCCAGATTTGAGGGCAGTACGCCATCTTTAATCCATTTTAAAACACTTAATCTGTTTAAAGTAGTTGTAAAAACTGTTATAAACAAGTCTTTAAGATATTTGAATGGGGTTTAAAAAAAATAAATAATCGTTTTGGTCCTCAGGGGTCTTCATGGCAACAGACGTTGTTGCACAGTTGGCCGACTCACTGGCCAAGACTGGAGTAGAGGATGGAGAGCTGAGCTATAAAGGCCAGGGAAAGAAGCTGGATAATGCCCAGTCAGGTATGTCTTATTAACAGATTTCTGGAAGCACTCAGTGTTTTAAATACTGTTTGTATTATAAGGATATGGTTTTGTTCTATTCTGACATCACAATTGCTAATATTCAAATATGCTATTTCTTTCATTGCTCTGTTAAAAGCTCTTAAATAGGAAAATAATGCTGGCAATTACCGACTGTGTATAAATATATACAGAGAGTGTTGGCATTAAAGAGTTTATTGCATTGATGGTTGCGTTGGTTCTCTATATAAAATCGCTCCCCCTTTTTTCAGCGGAGGAGATTGTGAAGGATATCCTGGAGTTTGAGGGTTTGCAGGCTCTCAGGATGGAAGGAAACACCGTTGGTGTTGAAGCAGCACAGGCCATCGCCAAAGCCCTGGAGGGAAAGAGCGACTTCCAGGTTCAAAGTTTTAAACTTCTGTTATAAATCTGGTTTTAGACATCACACTCGGTGAAATCATGTACAGAAAGTCACATCTTTGGTGTGTTTTTTGTGGACTGAGATGAGAGAAGATGACATAAATATGGTTTTGTTTCATCAAAATACTGTCAACAAACTTCCTGGTTTGCTTTACCCAAGTTTTAGAGATGTATCCAGAGATTTAAATTTTGTAGATTGGAGTCTGGTTTTATTTGTTTTGTTATTGTTTTAATCCACTATTTGCACTTTGAAACTCTTTTTTGAGTTTCATTTCAATCAGACAAGTTAAGTTACGGTTTGATTCATGAATGAAAATAATCAATATTTTTTTGTTGATATATTGTTATAACAGTGTTTACATTTCTTTTCTTCTAGCGCTGTTATTGGAGTGACATGTTTACAGGTCGCCTGCGCTCTGAAATCCCACCTGCCTTGGTAATGAATTATTGGTGATATCTTGATCTGTGTTTACAAGAAGCACAATCTTTGGTTGAAATCTTATTTCCTGTTTTGTAGAATTCACTGGGTGATGCCCTGATGCTGGCCGGTGCCAGACTGACGGTTTTAGACCTAAGTGACAACGCATTTGGCCCCGATGGGGTTAAGGGTATCGAGAAACTGCTCAAGAGCACAGCTTGCTTTACATTACAGGAGTTACGGCTCAACAACTGCGGTATGGGTATCGGAGGTGGAAAGGTACATTTCTAGTTTTATCGCTGCTTTTGTTTTCTGAAGGAAAGTGTAAAAAATTCTTCTCTTTAGTTTTGTTCTTCTTAACTCTTCAGATCTTGGCTGCTTCTTTGATCTACTGTCATAAACAGTCCAGTGAGAAAAACACTCCCCTCAGCCTGAAGGTGTTTGTTGCTGGGAGGAACCGTTTAGAGAACGAAGGAGCAACCGCTCTCGCTCAAGCTTTCCAGGTACAGGACTGTTTTGGGTTTGAACTGATTGTAGCATTCACCAAAAGATCCCTGTTTGGAGTATATTGGATTGAATGGTGGGGATGTAAATAGTGGCTATGTTTACCTGCATGAGAATTTCACAATTGAAATGTATTTGAATTAAAAACACAAATAACTGGATTGTGCCAATAATATCAAAATAGTTAATTAGAATACAACAGGTGATCTGACTAAAAACCTGTGTACCTTACTCTGTCTGGGTGATTTCTATAGTGTAATGGTTTGGTAAATATTAAAGTATCATAGTATCACAGGGACTGGTGTAGTTGATCTAGATTCACTGTCATTCTGTTTGTCGGAATGTTTTGCTAACCATCAGTTTAATAATAACTGAAACATTAAATCTATTTTTTTCTAAGTTAATTGGTAGCCTGGAAGAAGTTCACATGCCCCAGAATGGTATCAATCATCCTGGTGTGACAGCTCTGGCCTCAGCAATGCAGCAGAACCCAGGACTCCGAATCCTCAACCTCAATGACAACACCTTTACTGAGAAAGGGGCACTCGCCATGGCTCAGGTACCATAAGATGTTAGCTTCTTACATGAAGTAAATATTACTACTAAGGCTGGATTATTTAGTTGTAATATATTGCATGTTATAAGAAAAATGTTTGGAGTTAAGTTTCACACTTAGGAAGCTAAAGTAACAAACAAAAGGCATTTAAATTACATTTAGCTGAATATTTTTATCTTTTTGTAAAATTAACTTATTTCCATGCAATGGCCAAATGAAAACTTTATTTTTTATTAAATTTAGTCTGCAGATCACTGTTTTTATCTGTTAGTTTAACTCAAATGAATTGAGAGAGATAATCTGCTGAAATGTTCTGTGGATTATTTAAATATTTGCGGAAGGCAGACTCATTCTACCTGTGTGTCTATATATATACACAATGAATATTCTATTTTTTTCCTAACAGGCCCTAAAACACCTCAACAGCATCCAGGTTATCAACTTTGGAGACTGTTTGGTTCGCTCAGAAGGCGCTAAAGCCATCGCGGAAACTGTATCTGCAGGCCTTCCTGTCCTCAAGGTGAGCGCTTTATATACTTGGACGGTACAGTCGAGATGTAATTAGCTGTCTAAATTGTACCAACATTTTATTGCTCTTAACAGTTTCTGCAGACGTTTGGAGTTTGTGCCTGAACTTTATTCAGCCTGCCAAGTAGCAGTTATTGATTGGTCCCAGTAAAATTTAAAACAATATTGGTGTTACTATTGCAGAATTCGTAATAGGTAAACAACTATTTTGAGGGATTATCCCAAACAAATTATATGCTTCTGATTACATGTTTTGATAAACTCCTTAAAAATAGGCTTAAAAATTATTTGTTGTCACAACTAGGGCTGAAACAATTAATCGGATTAATCGTGATTAATCGATTATTGTAATAATCGTCTACTAATTTAATAATCGATTAATCATTAAATGGATTTTAAAGATTGTAAAATATGCCTTTAGTAGACAGATCCACCAACCCTTGAGCAGCAATTATACCCAAATTGTAAAAAAAAATAAATAAATATATATATATATATATATATATATGATATGATATACTACACTATAAACATTTTGCATTTTAGATAATAAAAAAAAAACACTCTTTGGTGTGTCAATCTGCTCTATCCAGAACTCCTCAAGTGGAAAAGTTTTAGTTTCACCTGGTTTAACTCTGTAAAAAGTCTTCTATCAGTAACCTTTTGCTATCCGATTATAAATCGATTATTTGGAAAAATTATCGACAGATTAGTAGATTTGCAAAATAGTCGTAAGTTGCAGCCCTAGTCACAACCTAGGATATCGTGGTCGGTTTGCAGTCTGTTGGTGACATCGTCATTGACATCAGCTATAATCATATTCAGTGTGTGGACCAATCTCTCCCTTTCACACAGTGTGATGTGTGCAATAAATGTGTGTGAAGCATTAAAGTTATACCATCGATACTGTTTTATGAATTAAAGTCTTCAGTATCTTTCCGCTGACACTAAGCTCTTTAAATTCCATAATTCATCCTTTCCTACCTCTTTTATTTTACTGCCTTCATGCTCCAACTGTTTAGAAAATGTTTTAGGACATTTTATTTAGTTTGTGTATTTAAAGTCATAGGGAAATGATTTTTAATTTTAAATCTTTCTGGCTTAAACATGTATATAAATGTACTCTTTATCAGGCCATATTGTCCCAAAGTTAGAACATGTTTATTTTTTTTTTTAATCCTATGGGTGTTTTTTCATTATCTTAATCAGGCCAGTTAGTTAAACGTCAGCTTGAACACCTAAATTCAGCCAATCATACATCTATGGTCATCTGTCAATCAAATTTTTTCGGTCATAGCATCTTGATTCATATTCCGCAGCTAATATACGCAACGGTTGAAATAAGAAATAAGAATCATTTACTTTACCATTGAGCTCCGCCCCAGTGTTCACGGGGATGGACATCTATGTCTTCAGCAGGCGTAGAGCTAACAGAACTGGCAGCGTTGCGAGGCAAGGGCTCAAACATGTACGGCTGTAAGCCTTCTACACCAAACCAAGCTTCTGCTCCCCTGGCGTCCTCTTCCACAACATCTTCGTCCCCACTTTCCTTCTCTAAATAAAAAATGTATGACGGAGGAGACTCATCCACCGACTCTGACACAAAACTCTCCTCCTCTTGCATGTTTCCTCTGTCCATAGCGTTCCTTGACAGTGTCGTTGCTAAGTCACCAATATAGTGCTACTCGGTCCCAATGGAATTTCCCATTGGGAACCTACTAGCACTAAGTTGCTAAGTGGTTAGCAAGATGCTTCAGATACACTGGCCACAATCCAAAACTTGCTTGCGAACCCTTCACCACAACAATCCCGCCCTCTTGATAAACGACCAATCACATTCACTTTATTAACTCATGTAAAGTTGTGCACCACTCGGGAGAATTCGGAAATGCAACGGTTGGAGCAGCCGTTTCCCTATGACTTTAAGGACCAGGAATTATGTTTCTTCCAACTAAACTACCCAGTTAATTTAATTTAAAATGGTTGTTCAATTCTAAAAAATGTAATTGAATTTGCAATGAAATCCACATTCTGTGACTTGGGCAAAGAACTGATTTGTTTTAATGCAGGATGTCCATCATTTCCCTTCTTTGCTGATGTTCGACAGGAGCTCAATCTGTCGTTTGGTGAGATCACAGCGGACGCAGCTCTGGCTGTGGTACAGGCAGTGAAGAACAAGGACCAGCTGGAGAAACTGGACTTGAATGGTAAAGATTTGGGAAACTGCTTTTTTGGATGTATTGAAATATTCTCTGATAAAACAGAAAATGGTTGCCTAGACCTTTTAAACATTTTTTTCCCCACTATGTCTAACTTTGTGAGTAAAAGTGTTGTTGATTTACAGGGAACTATCTGGGAGAGGATGGCTGCAAAGCTGTGAAAGACGGCATGGAAAGCTTAAACATGATCAGCCTCCTAGGATCATTGAGGTAATGTCTTTGTGGAGTGATAAACATGTTTATAAAACTTGGTCCAATTGATTACTGTTTAAACTCCCATCATACCAGCTACCACAGATGATCTGCCTGCAACTTTTCCCCAAGTTAGATTTTCACATCAAAGTCCTAATTCTTGTTTCTAACATTTCCACAGTGACGATGAGGGTGAGCCTGAGGATGACGAAGATGAGGATGAAGATGATGAGGATGACGACGATGATGATGACGACGAAGATGTGGATGAAGAGGAAATTGAGGAGGAGGAGGAAGAAGAAGAGGAGGAGGAGGAGGAAAACGGCAGCAACAAGGTCAGATTGGACTATAATATGAGGCTTAAGGTTTTGATGACGCCATATTGATTTGATGTAATTTTGCTTTAAAATCATGCAGCACGACAAACCAGGTGGTTCTGTGTTATCAGGAATCAAACAGGCATTTTTTTAACTCAAATGTCCTAGATTTAGTAGCTCCACAGTAGATCTGATTTAGGACTTGTAAAAACTGATCTCCTCTGGTGAGATCAGGGGGAGAACACTTTTGGAGCTAGCTTAACATTCTATAATAGTGATGATGAAAACATCAATGATTGTTCCAGAGCATCTAGGCCATTTCTCATCTCACAAGAACACAAGTATAGACTTGTGTTCTCACCAAGTATGTTTTTGACAAGAGCACAGGAAGTATGGAGTCGTGACGTTACCATATTCAAAGCTCATCTGGAGCTGCATTTCACCTCCTCTTATTAATAGTCTGTACATAATAATAAGTTCTTACTTTTTTTATTTAGTAGGGAAATAATGATTAAAACAGTCAGACAAAAATCAAATGACTATTTTGCCAAAAAAACCTCCTTCAGAGTCAGGGGTACTTCACACACGGCTTTGCTGAGAAAGGGCTGCTGCAAACAGGGTAACGTTAACACTCGCTGCGGTTAGCCTCGGTCCGCTGGTTGACGTGGTCCTCTAAACATTTAAACTTTTTTTAAATTATGCACTAAATCAGTAAATGGACCATATAGTGATGCTTAAAAGTATAATGTCGTCTCAAATGATCTTAGAACTAAATTTTTAGGACAACAGAAAAGTGAACTTTTAACTTCATACTCTGAGCTCTGTGAGCGCTCCACTGGAAGCTGCTGCTGGCGCGGTGCATGCTGGGATAGCTGTCAATTTTGAGAACGGACAAGTCTGCTCTGATGCATGCTGGGTAAAGAGGGAGGGGTGAGAATAACATCCGGGGACTTTTTTTGTTCTCGGTCTTGTGTTCTTGTGAATTGAAACAGTGCTCAGGCTGAGAAACATCCTAGTCTGGATTTGATTTGTGTGGTTGAACCATCAGCCAGTTAGAGGTCAGGAGAGGGCAGTGATGCTGAGGAACATGGAGGCATCATACCTTACATGTACATCTAACAGCTAGATCCCTCAGTCACTACATAGAGTGGGGACTATATATTGAACTAAAGTAACTTGCTGTTCGGACAGATTATCGCTCCCGCTTGGTCACGTAACCTCGCCTCCCCACACAGTGCATGCGCTGTCACAAGAAATCCCATAGCGCTTTGATGGAGAGCTCTAGCAAAGCATTCCAGAATTTCTCTGCTCATCTAGTGACCGTGGATGATCACTTATTTTCAAGTTGCATTGTGGGAAATTTAGAGTACGCTACTTTTTCGTTCACTAGATGTTTGGACACTCATTTAAAATGGTGTAATCACTATATAGTACCCTATACCCTATATATCCATAGGCAGCAGAACACATGACTAATTTACTGAACAACCAAGCAACTCTTATATTAAAAAACCAAAAAAAAACTCTTTCTCAAAATGTTCCAAGTGCAGAAGAAGCGCCATGGGGTCCTCCTTCTTTTCCCGACCTCATCTGAACTGCTTCACAAATTTTGAAAGCAGCTCAGGATCCTCAGGAAACTTTAAGAAACCTACGCTATCCTTAAGAGGTTTGTAGCAAAAAGCTGCAACCCAACGCAAATAAGTCCTCTAAATGGTGTGAAATAGTTTTTTTTAAAAACTATTTTACACGTTTGCCTATTTTCTACAGGCAAACATGGAATGATTACATTAATCAATAGTATTGATATTTTGGGCAACAAAAAAATACTAGAAAATGTCAATATTGCATCATCAACACTTTAAACACACAGACCGGTCTGAATGCATTTAGAATCATTTCTATAAGTCCGTTTCCTCTTTCTCAGTATCAGTCTTTTCTAAAATAGTTACCTCATGTCTGTGACTTAAGATTCTTCCTTTCTTTTCTTTGCCTCCTCAAAGCTCTCTACCCCTGTGTCGGCACAGTGGCCTCCAGACGTCTCTTCTTTCCTCAGCTTCCCGTCTCCTGACAAACTGTTGAAACTTGGCGCCAAGAGAGCAATGCTAGTACAGCAGCAGGTAAGGAAACATGGGACACGAGGAAGGCAGCGTTGGTTTTTCAGAATACACCCTATCATGCTAATGCTCACCTGCCTTGGGTTTTAAGGTGGAAAAATCACCCCTCCACATCGATTTCCTACATTTTGATCACAGTTCCTCTTTTTATGGTTTCTATACAGGCTGGAAAAGTTTATTTATTTGTTTTCCTGTTCTGAAAAAAAAAGAAATTTTTGATTTTTTTTTTTTTTTTTTTTTTTTTCAAGTTTTTCTCTGCTCTTTATTTATTTGTTTTAAGCATTTTCTCTATCATTTTGTTTTTGAATAAACATACTGCATACTGAAAACACACTGAAGCCCCGTTTACACTGGTTGATTCTGACATTTATATCCCGCATCAGTTTTGCTGATTTTATTTCTATGTCCCACTGACTATGCAGTGCACATAGAGAGGCTCCTACTCCACAGGGTGAGCAGATCCCGATCTGAGCAGATTTTTTTTCCCCCTTCAGTCTCTGTGCCCAACAAATTGAAAC
>NW_015150860.1:562478-573326 GCF_000732505.1 Cyprinodon variegatus
CGAGTCCCTCCCGGATGACCGAGCTTCTCACCCTATCTCTAAGGGAGAGCCCAGCCACCCTACGGAGGAAACCATTGCAGCTATAAAGAAAAGCCACGCTTCAAGAGTCTTTGCAGCATCTCTGAAACAGATAAATACGAGAGACTTGTTATAGCCCTTTAATATTAAAAATGTCATGGGAATGATGTAATAAAGGCTTTGGGACGGTTTCTATGGGTACTGGTAAGGCAGCGAGAAGTGATTTTTCAGAGATCTGGGAAGTTTTTTGTTCACATGTCAAGGAGGGGCACTTGACTACTTTGTTCCAATGGAGAGAAAGCAAAATTTCTGATTTAAAATATTTGTGGGTATAGCTCTATTCAGGCCCACAAATGGCCAAAAAAATTTTGCGCTGTTAATGCTTTGGCCGCCCGTTGGAAAAGAAATTAAAAGCACAAATTGTGCTCCAGAATTAACATCCATGTTTACTTTAGCAAGCAGACCACGCTCCCTACTTGTGATGTCTCCCTTTACTAAGTATTATTAATTCAGTTCACACAGGAGATGACATACAAGTAGCATACATTTGGAAATATGAAACATTTGGAAACATGAAAGACCAAAGAAATACCATCAGAACTGAGAATTACAATTGCCTGCTGTGTGAACATGGCCTCAGTGTGGAAAAGTCTAACTTAGCAGTAAAATCCACAAACGCTTCCATCTGTTTCTCCATCCAGGTGGACGTGACCGATGCAAGAAAGACAGCTGAAGCCTTCTTGAAGATCGCGTCTGTGTATAAGGAGGATATTAATGATGTCAAGAATGCAGTGCTGGATACGATTGGTAAGAAGCATGAACTTCGGTTGGGTGTATGGTTCCTGCTTTTATTCACAATGTGGCCTAATGTTTTTATTCATTTTTTTTAAAAAACGTTTTATCTTTTTTGGCATTTAATGACTCCTAGAAATAAATGGTTGAAATATTTTTATTTTAAATAGATTTTTACTCAACTGTTTGATGTAGTTTATGTGGTATAATCACGGGAAAATTCCATCGTATAAAGTTAACCCTATGTAAAACTGCCATTGTAACATGGCTGTGGTGTGTTATTTAGTAGTTTCAGAGTTTGAGTTAAAGTTTCTCAGCTAAAACAAGTTTTCTCCTCCCAGACGCCCTCTTGAGTAAAGCCTTCAGCAGTCCTTCGTTTCAAGGTTACAGCTTCGTGTCCATCCTGTTAGTGCTTCTGGGGCTCATCAAGGTAAGCTTTATCAGGACACCATCAACACGTTTGATTTAGCTTTGTCCGGTCTTCAGTTGTCCTCTTGTTCCCCCCATCCGTCCCACCATCCTGCCCTCTGCGCTGCTCAGAGTGAGGACAAGATCAAGCCCGTGCTCGTCGTCCCGGGTCATCTCCATGCCTTGGAGCACGTCGTTCGGCAGGACTACTTCCCCAAAGAAAACGTGGCAGTGCTCGAGGCGTTCATGTCTCGGTAAGGGCATGGTGAATGAGCCAATCAGCATGCAGCTTCCAGGTACAAAATGCAATGTTTACAAACCCCCTGTTTGATGGTGGTGGACACTTCAATAACTGTGGCTTACTGTAGGGGTTTTTATGGTTTGGGTGTTAAAATCCAGCAGCAAGGGGATGTATTTCAGCAGTCTGTGGGGTTGTCACAACCCTTGAAATGTTTTTCTTTTTACAAACTTCGTCCCATTGCAACAAATTGTACTAAACTGTTTATTTGACTAGATGATTTCATGAGAAAGCGGTTCATCATCATTAATTAAAAGGTTCTCAGTATCCTCTAAGAACTAAAAGCAGAAAAAGACATGATTGTTTAGTTTTCTTTAAGGTGAATGAAAACTTCCCTACAGGTATAGTGGAGGGTGTTCTTTTGGGTGTTGGATCATCTAAGTAATTGTCAATCATTCTGGTGATATGTACGTAAGGCCGTCCTACATTCTCGTCCCCATTTTCACCTAACCCTATGCCGAGAAATACCTCCCCTATCGCAAACTGATGAGAAAATAGTTTGTAATATGAACAAAAAGTAAACTTTTTAACATATTCCTGAGGTTTTAGGATATTTCATATGCGCGTCTGCCCTAAAATTTTAAGCCTGAAGTAGTGGAAAATTACAAATCTTTAGAAATTAAGCTTTTATGAGCGATGCAAACAGCAACTTTTAAACTGAGCGTGCATGAGGAGAAATGGGCTTGTGCATGCTCATGCATGCATTAAATAGGCATTCCCTCTTGGTAGCGGGTACAGGGTTTTACTTGTGCATTTTTTTTTCTAGTGGAGAGGGCGGGTCTTTTCAAAATTTTCTTGAAAATCCTACACTATACCTTTAAGATGCTTATTCACCTGGTCTGTGATGGCCTTGGATGTTTAAGTGAAAACATTAGTGAATAAATTACATTATGAAAACCAGGAAGCAAAGCTGAGATACAGATAGGCATTAAACATCCTAAACTTTTAACGCCTCAGATTTTGTTGAACATAAATGCATGTAATCCTTTTTTCCAAATGTATTTCTAAAATTCTTTGAATCGTTTATCATTTCCTTCCATTTTACAGTAATGCACTACTTTGTGGGGGCCTAATAAATAAAATCCCTTTAATAACTACATCACAGTTTGTGGTACTATGATACTTCTGCAATGCTCTGTAGTGCAGCAGTGATGATGTTTAAGTTGTCGGTTAAAATTCTGTGCTGTCCTCCACAGGAGCAACAAATCCTTGGAGTCATGTGGAAACGCCAGAAACGGCCTCCAATCCACACTGCAGAGAGTCCGATCTCAGAGCTGAGGCTCATGGACTGAACTCTATTCACTGATGGACCTTTAAACACCTCCTTAAAAAAAATTAAAAGAAGCTGCCCAGGAGAAGATCTCTATTCTGGCACAATAAGGAAAATCCCTGCCGTGTAACTAAAGCATTTCTTTATCAAACTTCTATGTTGGACTTAACTTGAAAGCAAAGCATTGGAAATGAGCTACTTTTGTCCGTTCAGTATAAGCCACAGTTTAGCAGCAACAGCAGCACCCTCTAAACCCCCGACCTGACCTGATTACAGATTACACTTCAATGTGATCAGGAGGAGATCAGACCAGGAGCTGTCTGAATCCTTAGATCTTATCTCTTTTATGTTTAATAAATTAAATATTCTCTTATTTTATTCTAGAGGTTTAATAAAGCCACAAATACGGCAAGATGTTGAGAAATATCAATGTCAAAGGGATGGTAAGTTGAACCACTCAAAAGGAATTGAAATGCTTTTCTAACCTCAGATGCTCTGTTTTTTAATTTGATTTGCAAAAATAAAATGTTTGATTGTTGGATGGCTTTGAGTCTTTGTTCCTAAATAAATATATATTCATGAAAAGTGAGTAAAAAATTTAAATCACATCCAATCCAAATATATTTATAAAACACTAACATTTCCCAGGGACCAAAGTGCTGCACAGAGAACACAATACACAAACTGAGGATTTAAATTAAATAAAATGCTAAAAGAACACAAGTAAAAAAAAAATTATAAAAACAAATGTATATAACAAAAAAATATTTAATATCGCAGGCTAACATCAACATCCCATGTAGTGTTCTAAGGTATAGAGTTGATTTTAAGAAGTGATTTAAAATCACACAGAGGTAGACTCTTAGACACCCAAGCTTCCTTTTAGTTTTAGGCACCAGAAGAAGCAGCTGACCTGAGTAAACAGGAGGGTGCAGCAGGTCAGAAATAAGGCGGAGCAAGACCATGAAGAGAATAGAAAACAAAACTTTAAAATGAATCCTACAACACGGGCAGCAAGTGTGATGAAGCTGAAATAGGGTAATGTGTTAGGAGTGCCAGATAAGATATGCTGCAGCATTTTGCACTTCAGCATTGTAGAAGCCAATACTCCCTTCATAAAGTGCATTACAGTAATCCAGCCGGGTAGTAATGATGGCCTGGATTACTGTTTCTAAATGTTCTCTGGAAAGAATGGACTTTATTTTGGTCAACTGCTTTAATTCGAAGAAACTGTCTTTGTCTACCTACAGCTACAAACTTATTTTGTCCTTTTTTGGAAAAACAGATTTAGGACAATTCTGAACATTTTAGGAATCAATTTTGTTCTGTTTCTCTGACTCTCTAAATGGGAGGCCAGTGTGTAAATTTTTTAGAGTAGCATAGAGATCAGGGGTCAAAGCAAAGGAATTTACCAAAGCCTTGTTTGCTGCCAACTGGACCGCCACAGGCTAGTATTTAAAGAACACCAAAGGAACTGTTAATGTTGGATTGGACTCCAAGGTAAGAGACACTACTGTTTGTTATTATTGTTCTTTAAAATTTGCACCTAATTTTGTTTTGGCTTTACTTTAGCTTTGTGTCTTCTTTACTTTTAGAGCTGCCATTTGGATAGTTATGTGTGCATGGCAAGTTTATAAACCATAAATTAAAACTTGTATTTTTTTTTTTCAAATAATAAGAGTAAAGGAACTGAAGAAAAAAAGGTTTGAGTTCAAGCTGTAGCGGCACATTGCAGATCGACTTTAAGTACCACAGAAAGAAATGTCTGGAGTTTTCACATTTCCAAGAACCAAAAAGGGAATATTCTATGAGACAGTGATTTCCAGAATAATCTCGGATGTTTTAATATTCTAATGCACTCTTCTGGCATAGATGCAGTTCCCTGCTGTCGTGTTCCTGCTCACTTTAGCTCTGAGCTCAACCATCAAAGCCAGAAAATGTCCCAAAGAGTGCAGCTGTGATGACGCCAAGCTGACGGTGGCCTGCATTGGTAAAAACCTGACGGAGATTCCCCTGGGTGTGCAGGAGGTGAGGAATTCCAACCCTTTTCCGAGTCTGCTGTTTGCTTGGCTTAGAAACTGAATCAAATAAGCAGGGGTTAGGATTAAAAATTTATTTATTGGGTAATCCTGAGGGTTTGGATGGAAAATGCAGAAAGATATATTTTAATTGGTTGATTTTCCTCCCTGTGCTGATACCAGACCCTGTTTGGTAAACAATCTTTTTCCACTACAGAAAAGTCTCCAATTTTAAAATAACTTAACCTGGAAAATACTAATAATTCATCCACAGTCAGTCTAACTAGTTAGTAGGTGGGTAGTAACTAGTTACATTTATTTGAGAAATTTTTAGAAAGACTTTAAGCAGTAGTTTATTTTTACTCATACTTAAGTAATACTGCAAGAGTATCACTACTTTTACTTGAGTAAAATTTCTGGTTACTCAGCAGGAGTAAGTTGTTATTTGATTTCTTTATCCCTCTTCAACATACATGCATTATGTACTGTAAAGATAGGTATCTGTAAGTTTCTTTTGAACAATTTTGAGTTTATTCTGCTCAAATGTTTTATATTTAATTATGTTAATTGTATTTTCTTTGTATTAAATCAGAATCAAGTTTATTGCCAAGTAGGTTTGCACTCACAAGGGATTTGACTTGGTGTTGATGGTACAGACAAATTAGTTATTTATACAATATAATATTTACAATATATACTATATAGCTATATACTATATACACAGTAGACTGCATTAATGTAACGCAGGGGATCTGGAGATGCTACACAGCTGTAGCTTGCAGGTCCTGAACGGGAGAGGGAGAGAGGCTGTGACAGTGTCATGGGCAGGGGCGTCAGCTGACCCAATACTATACAGGGGAAAAAGAAGAATTTTTGGGCTTTTTTTTTTTTTTTTGTAAAAAGCATAGGCACAGATAATTAATGCAAGTGTGCAAGCAAATATTTTATAGCATTTATCATTATAAAATATCATGCATAAATTGTACAATCAGATTGTTATTTTCTGCATCATTGAATATCTACCTGAACCAAACTGAATTGAATTGGTCCACTTGTGAAATTAATTGTATATCTCTAATCCCCCACTGATGAAGGCACAATTTATCTACATTAAATATCTGTCAGCAAAATTTACTTGTAAACTGAAAACTTGAAATGTGCAAATGTAAAAGGAAAAACAAAAAAACACCTGTATATACATACATGTCTATGTTTATCATTTCTATTTTGGCCCATCCTATGATGGTTTGATGGTGATGATCCTATGAGGTGTGTATGTTATGGCCAGAAAGATGGGAGAGCTGCATGTTAATTTTTTTTTGCAGTAAACGGTAGCGTCTCAGCTTAATTTTTGCAAAGCTGTCGATCAATTGTGACTGGCTTAATTTGGAAAGATCTCCTCTCTTAACTCCGTTGTGAGAGCAGACTATGAGAGTGGAGCTTTGAGAGCGGAAAATTATTTAATTAAAAAAAAAAATTAGTGCCCCAGGCACCACAATCTGATTTTTATTTTTTTTATTTTCTATACTCTAATAATCCCAGAGGGAAATTACTGCTCTGCATTTAACCCACCCCCTTGGGGAGCAGTGAGGCGCCCAGGGAGCAAAGCTGTCGATCAATTGTGACTGGCTTAATTTGGAAAGATCTCCTCTCTTAACTCCGTTGTGAGAGCAGACTATGAGAGTGGAGCTTTGAGAGCAGAAAGGGTCTTGCTCAGGGAGCCAGAGTGGCAGTGGGGGATCAAACTCACAACCTCAAGATTCCAAGCCCTATGCCCTAACCACTAGGCCACCACTCCCAGTAAAAAGGGTCTGCCGATGCCGATGGTCACGGGGGTCTCTGGGCCTTGTTGATAAGGCTGGTAGCGGTTGGGAAGAAACAGTTCTTATGGCGTGAGGTCTTGGTATACCAAATTGTAGTATAATTCTAACATAACTGTTTATACATCATTTTAAATATCAAATCAGATGCTATGAGCCGACAGTTACTCACTACTTGAGTATCCATTTTTCCAGCTACTTTTTTTTATTTTTACTTGAGTAATTTCTTAAATAGCTACGATTTACTAATAAATACATGTTAAAGTAATATTCCTCTTGTTTAAGAGAATTTTTGGGTGCTCTAGCTACCTCTGCATCCGTCTTGTTTGAAAATGTACATTTATTTTGATCAAAAGTTTCCCTGTTAACTATTATCTACCTATTAGCATTTTTCTGCTTGTCCTTCCATCGTCCATTTGGCCAACATCCATCAGTGCATATTTCTGACATCCATGTATAATACCATCTTTTTGTTCACCTTTTCATACCATCAAAAACATCCATCCACTTTTTTAGTAGGTTGCATATTTACTTCAGTATTTAGACTTTTAAGAGTAAAATGGACTGAAAACGTATTATTCCTACAGATAACCGTTAAATTGGATCTAAAGAACAACAACTTCCGGATTTTACCCAGAGGTGGATTCCTCCACACTCCGCATCTGACCCACCTTAGTCTGCAGAGGTGCAACATCTTCAAGGTTAAAGAGGGTGCGTTTCGTGGTCTTGGTCGAGTGGTCTCCCTTAACCTGGCTTACAACAAAATCGACATCCTTTACCAGGTGAGATGAGAAGGGGAAAAAGGAAAAACATGGTTCCTTCTTTGCATTTAATCTGAGTTGGAACCAAAAAGTAACATTTGCTTTATTTCTTTACAGGAATCTTTTGATGGCCTCTCATCTTTGAAGGAGCTTCACTTGGATCATAATCACATCGAGGAGATCCAGCCTGGAGCCTTTATGCAGCTCGGCTTTCTCAACATGCTGACCCTCGCCCACAACCGTCTGGTTTACATCCCCAATATGGCATTTCAGGTACTTAAATGCACTGATGGAATTAAAAGCAGTTTAAGCACTCATGCAGTTAGAAGCATTATTCAATTGTAACACTGGTGCTCTTTTAGGGCTTACAGAACATTAAGTGGCTTCGTCTCAGCTACAACTCCCTGAGTAACCTGGCACCTGAAGCCTTCGCTGGGCTGTTCAGTCTCAGACGCCTCAGCCTGGATCACAACGAGCTGCAGTTCTTCCCCACCCAGACAATGACAAGGTCGTACACTAATGTAGTACCATGACCCGAACACAGAGGGAGTTTCAGTAATTTTAGAAAAATTATAAACTTTAACTTGATTATTTAAGAGAGATAGATTAACACTAGATTGGTTCTTCCCTTTTAGGCTCCGTGAGGTGAAACGGCTGGAGCTGAGCTACAACCCCATCACATACCTGGGAGAAGAATCAGTGTCGATGGGGAAGCTGACACACCTCTATCTGGATCATATGTCCCTTCAGGACCTGTCTGACCAGGCGTTTTCCCAGGCCCGGCTCCTCTCCCATGTTGACCTCGGCCACAATCAGCTCCGATATCTTGAACCCTTCTCAGGCCCAGCAAAGCTGCACATCCTTAACCTCACCGGTATGCTGTAGCTCTGCACTCACCTTCAGTCCGCCTCAGTCGACAGTCTGGCCTTGAGCAAGGGGGGTCCTTTGCAAATACCAAGCTCCAGAGGTCTCAAAAGTATTTATGCATATTAAAAAGGAATCCTACTGTTTAAAAAACACTTTTATAGAAGTTAGAGTATCAACTTAAGCTTATTACTTGAGTAAAAGTGTAAAAGTACAATTTTTAAAACTACTTAAAGTATAAAAGTAAAAGTAATGCAGGAAAAAATGTTAAGGACAGATGCTTTACTGCACTACCCTATTAAAGAAACATTTTTCTGCAACTCTGAATGATAACTTTCTCATAATTAATTTTCTTAGTACTATAACTAATAGTAACGGTTACAAATTAATTTCACCATCTTGAAAAACTATATTTTATTTTTGGGATGTGGTGAACAACAAGTTGATGCAATACCGAGTCCAACCACAAAGAAATTAATTGTCTGGATGAAACAAATTATTTTGATGTTTTTTTTACCATTTGATTTATTTGTTAATACCAGCAGGCCATAATGAAAATGAGCTGAAAGGAAACAAAACTACTGAGTCTACTTTTAAAATGTAAGGAGTGGAAAGTAGAAATAATTGCCAAAAAATGTAAGGAGCAGAAGTAAAAAGTTGATTGAAAATTGAGAAAATAATAATTACTCCTGTAAGACATAGTCGAAATTTCTACTTAAGTAGGTAAGGAAGTATTTCTACTTTGTTACTTGCCACCTCTGCAAAGCTTGATGTATTTTATTGAAATTTTATATTGTAAACCGACACAAAAACATATATTTATGGACAGGAAAGAAAAAAACAGATGATTTTCAATGTTTTTCCAAATAAGAATCTGAACAGTCTGGGGACTGGATTTAATGAAATGTCAATGAACATCAATTTTCAACTGAGTTTCAGTTGGTTTTAGATCCATACTTTTATTGGACCATTACACAGAGCATACTTTGATCTAAACCACTGGCTGAATGTTTTACACTCTTGGAAGAGAAACCTCTGAACCAGTCCTAAGTTGTTGCTTTTTTACAGTGTGTGTAGAATGACTCTGTATCTATTCAAATATTCCTCCCACCAGTCCTAGCAACTTCCCCAAACCTGCAGAAAGAAAGCATTACCTCGGTGTGATGCTATGTGCACCATAGTTCACTGTTGGGATGGTGCATTTATTAGAATTGACATGTAAAGAGTTGAATGGACTGAATTGATCTATATTGGTGTAAAGCACTCAAAGCACTTTACACCAGAGCAAATTTGCACACAGATATGCAAATCAGCAGCCAACATAGCTTAAATGCCTTTTTGCCCAAGGGCACATCAAGATGTGGCATAACTATGCTGCCTACTCAGCTGCCCCACCCAAGTGAAAATATTAAACTCTAAACTCATTTGACCAAGGTTTTTTCTACTTATGTAAACTCTGAGGCTTGGTTTTGCCCCTTTTTTATATTTAGACACTCCCTCTGGGAGATCATTTATTTATTAATAACATCTTTCATCACCTATTTATGCAGATGAGCCTTAGTTGTACTATACTTTAAAATTTCTTAAATCTTCAAATTATAAGAATAACCTGATGGTCCAAAAGAAATAAGAAACTGGTTAAAAAATAACTCTGAGAAGTGCCTGCTCTTTATGGTTCCTCTAATCAGCCCCATCCTGCCACAACTTATGAAACAAAGGAACTGTTTCAGATCAATCAATGTCTTGAACTTAACTCTAAACCAGTTGTCTGAAACTGTCATAATTATCTGGGAATTTTATCCAAACTAGGAAATAACACTATCTTGAGGGCATTTATAATGCTTTTATTTCTTATCTTTTAGACTATTGTACTTTCTTTTTTATATGTATCAGCAAAAAAAGCCTTTAATCGCCATTAAATGGTACAACAAACAAAAATCTCACATCAATACAGTTTTAATGTATTTTTAAGATTATGACTTTAATCTTCGGTGCTCCGAATTATTAACCTTAAAAACTGAAATTTAGTTCAAATTTATTGTGTTGGTATGTTTGCTGTGTTCCACACACTGTTTAGTTTGGTCTATCATATAAAAGTTAAATAAACTGCACTGAAGTTTATGCTTGTATTGAAATGAGGTATGGAAACGTTTAAGGTTTGAATTACTTTACCAAATGACTGTAAAGCAACAGTGATTTCTCCTCAAGGCAACCCGATCTACTGTGACTGCTACATGAGGCCGCTGAAGGAGTGGGCAACGGCTGGAGTAAAGCTGCTGGGAGCCTGTGCAGGACCTCCTCACCTCTCCGATGAGCCACTACAGGCCGTTTCACCCTCAGATCTACGCTGCCGAAGCAGGGCTGAGGCTTTGGAGGAGGAGGAGGAGGAGAAGGAGGAGGAGGAGAGTAATGGAAACATCACAACCACTGCCAAGCCGAAGCAGACAGTCAAGTGTCCACATAACTGTGAATGTGATGTAAGTTTATTATCAAATGTAGAAAAGGGTAAATCCAGCCCTCACTATGACAATAGGAAGTATAAATATTAGTATAATCTTCAGGGCCGGCCCAAGGCATAAGCAAACTAAGCAATTAGGGG
>NW_015150860.1:574567-588350 GCF_000732505.1 Cyprinodon variegatus
TTGTTCAGCATGGGGGTGAGTAGAAAATGAAGGCTAATCATGTTTTGGGTGTACTATTCCTTTAAGACGCCTGCAACTTTCTTTTTCTCCGATCCCAGACTGAAGCCCATCATGCCACATGTGAGAGCCGTGGTTACAGCAAAGTCCCACGGGGCTTCCCCGCCGGGACTCAGCTGCTCGATCTCCGTGGAAACCACTTCCATTACATCCCATCCAGCAGCTTTCCAGGCACCAGCCAAGTTGTGTCTCTCCATCTGGAGTTCTGCAAAATCCGCGAAATCGAAGGCGGGGCCTTCCAGGGAATGAGAAACCTGCTTTATTTGTATCTCTCTCACAATGACATCACATTCTTGGATCCCAAAGCTTTTGCTGGAGTTCCAAAGCTCACCTATCTTCACTTGGATGGTAATCGACTAACACGATTCCCTGGAGCAGGTCAGGTTAAAAGTTTGGAGATTTGAACTGAATCCATGTAAGGAACTAGAGTAAAGTTGATGTTTTGTGTTGTTTTCTCTCTCCAGCTCTGTCACTATTACCTAATCTGTTTATTTTACATCTGGAGGGAAATGCCATCTCAAAGCTGGAACCGCTTTCCTCCGCCGCTCCGACACTGATGGAACTGTACTTGGGCAACAACACCATCAGTGTTATTGATCGAGGTATCCTGAGCTCCTCTCTCATTAAATCGCTTCACCTGGACTCCAACCAGCTGAGCCAGGTTCCTACTGATGCTCTGGCTGAAGCCCAGCATCTGGAGGACCTGAATCTGTCTCGTAATGTCGTCCGCCAGCTCGGACCCAAGACATTCCAGAACATATCGCAGAATCTTAAGAGACTTTACATGGACCAGATGGGGATTGAAAAGGTAGAAGGCTTTTTTTCTTTCTAAAACAACTGTACTAAATTGCAATGATATGACAGTGTTGATGAATGATTTCTCCATGATACTGTTTACTGAACTACATCCATTTCTACATTTTTTTTTACCTTCGGTTAGATATCAAAGGAGGCCCTGCTGGGCCTGGGTCCAGGACTTAAAGTTCTGTCTGTGAGAGGAAATCAGCTGAAGGAGCTCCCTGACCTGAGCGCGCTCGCTGGCCTCGAGATGATCGACATGCAGGACAACCCTCTCCTGTGTGACTGTTCCTTATTGCCCCTTCGCAGGTCAGAACATGCATTTCATATTAGTCTTGAGGTTCTGTGAGGTTTTGGGTTGCCCTTGAATCCATCGTAACCAATTTTCTAGGGTATACTGTTTCAACAGGACATTAATCCCAAAACAGAACTATTTTGTGAATGAAAAAAGCAGACTAAAATTATGATACAGTTGAAAAGCAGGGCCTTCTTTTTGGAGCATCTTTAAATGCTCCAAAAATAATACTACAAATACATGTAAGCATAATTTTAACTTCTTTTATCCTCTTTCCACAGGTGGATGGAGAGTGTGAAGCTAGAAGTTTCAGCTACATGTTCTCACCCTCTTGAGCTTAGAGGTCAGCAGGTGGGGGACACCACTGCCTTCGCTACCTGTCCAGGAAACACTGAGAGAGTGGCTGTGAGACCCAGACCTGTAAAAATAAAATCCAGTGGAGAGAAACCAAGGCTACAGAAGCCCCAGTTGGCCAAACTACCCAGGAATCAGCATCCAAGAAAGACTGGAAAACATAAAAAGACCAAAAACAAGAAGATTAACAGAGGGAATTGAGTTTGTATTGCAGTTTGTTTGCAATTAGTCCTTTTAAGGCATGTCTTTGCTGTTAGTTTATGGGAGACTGATGTTCTAGAAAGTGCTATCTTAAGATAAGCCATGATGGTAGATAAAGACCAGGCCTACACTGGAGCTCTCTGACATGTTTAGATGACTTTTGCTGTCACATCTAAGATCAAATAATAATAATGGCCATCAATAAAGTTTATAAACAATCTGTATCTCTCACCCTGGTTCTTTGTCAACAATGATCCTATATAGACCCCCCCTTAGTCACACCAAGCTTCAATCAAAGGTTAATGCTCCTGTTTTCTGCTGAAATTTGGCTAAAATTGTTTGTTTATTTAATTCTGAATGTATTTAACTGCCAGTATTAGTTGTTGATAAACATATTATTTATTATCCAGTATGGTAATATATATTTAGAGTATGTATATCATTATTCAATCAGATTGAAGACATTCCCATTCACAAACCAACTGATGGTAGTTTTATTCTTAAAGCTCAGTTTTGTCCCTTTTTGTATGTTTGTGTTTTTTTCTGATTTTTGTTTCCTTTGTATTCAGCTTTTATAGGGATAAAATGTGTATACTTGTATTTTATACCAAGACAGCAAATGGTTTGAACCGTATTTGTAGGGAAAACAAACAAATGAACAGCTTAAATGTAAGGTAAATTGGCAACAATAAAACACATGTTGAAGAGGACTGTAAAAGCAAATTATTTACAGTCAGGTTGTTGTTATAAAACCTGTACCTTATTGTCTTGCCAATGTAGGCAGATTTTTTAGGCACTGGACATTTTTTTTCTGTTTACCAGAATTGCAAAATCTACAAATACATACAAAGGCAGACAATTAGATAAACCAACAAATACCACTTCATGTTCACCTGTAGTGCAAACCAAACTTTTACAATCTTTCAAGTCAAAAAGAAAGTGATGATGAAAGAAAATGAGTCTACCCAATAAGAAAACAGTCAAAAAGACACCAACATCGCAGTTGTAAGCAAGATTATCTGCAAATCCTGCAACTATAAAGGATTATTATCACTCGGGTCAGAGGTACGCTACCGCTTACCAGTTATGTAAATCGCTTTTTGTGCGCTGCGTAGTCATGGGGTTCCATGGTGTAATGGTTAGCACTCTGGACTCTGAATCCAGCGATCCGAGTTCAAATCTCGGTGGAACCTAAATGTTTTTTTCTTCTCTAAAATAAGCCTTTATATATAAAGAATACATTAAATTATGTCAAATCTTTTAAATGGCATAGTCCATTCACTTAACCTTACTGTGGCAACATTTTCACACCGAATACTTCATTTGGAAACATGTTAACGGAAATTGCTGCTCCTTCCGGGTGAACAACTTAAGCTAAGCTACCCTGATTATCCAAGATGGCAGCAGCTATGGATGTTGACACACCGAGCGGTGCTAACAGTGGAGCGAGCAAGAAGCGATTTGAAGTCAAAAAGGTATCTTTGTGTGAAGTAGAGCGGTCAAATTGTATTTCGTAAATGTCGACATGATGCTGTTAGTTACAGTTTAACGCTAAACCCAGATTAAGCCCTTTTAATACAGCTAACGTTAGCTACTAAACTATTAGCATGTCCCATTGGGGATTTGCATGCGTCATACTAGCAACAAAAAGCCTCGAATCAGCTTTAAATAAAAGAGGTCAAATGTCTTTATTAGTTGTATGATACTAACTATTTTTAGTGGAAAAAGATAAGCCGCCCTTGTTTTAAGACAATTAATGCTTCCCCATATGCTAAATTAGCTTACTCAGTTAGCTTCAACAGGCGAAATTTCACAAAACGAATTAGTTGTACTCTTAATTTGTGTTTTTTATGTATGTATTTTGGTTTTGCAATGTCATCTTGGCTTATTTTCAAACGAATCAGACGGATTACTTCTTAATCCCCATCTTAATATACAGAGAACTCACTTTCATTCTAACACAATCAGCCCTGCATTGTTGTCGTCACTTGATTAAAGACAAAATACATTTTCATCTTTTAATTATGTTAAGATTTTTAGGTGACAAACATAATCTGCTCCCATTTTCTTATTTCATACACTGGTCAAGCATAACATAATGACCACCTGCCTAGTTTTGCTGCCAGATCAGCCCTGCCTCATTGTAGGATGGACTTTATTAGAAGGTGTGCTGTGGGATCAAGCATCATGATGTTAGCAGTGGATTATTTAGGCCTTGTAAAGCATCACTCTTTATGAATTTCTGACTTCATGGTTCAAGGACGTGGGGTAAACACAAGTAGTCAGATATTGAAATACTGCGGACCAAACAACAAGTTATTTAATGTATCCAAAGTCTGATGAATTGGACTGCTCTGACTATCCCTTGGAGAGATTGAGTCATCTAGGTCTTTTAAGGTTGATATGAATTATTTTGACAGCATTTTAACTGATCCCTGACATATTTTGCCAATATTTTTTAGCCGATATTTGCTTTTCTTCCTCAATTTTAACTGTTATACAAGTCTCAATCTAAACAACATATATCGCTAATATCAGCGAAAAATATCGGTTGGTGGATGTTTTGGTCTTTCATTAACCCCTTGGATCAAACGCTCAATAGAAGACAGATGGGGAGCAAATTTGTGTTTCCTCGACACTACCGTCTCTTCCTGGGAACCACTTATGACAGTTAATGACTAGTTATTTTTGGGTGATATTTGTGTTTTGTTTTTTTTTCCTATCATTATCAGCCCAGGCGTACATGCCTTTAGATCATGTAAGGCACATGCATTGCCACTCACTCATACGCTATCCGTTAATGTTTTCTACGATTTTTTAATAAATGCTTCTATTTGTTATCATTGTGTCATTTTTATTTTATAAATGAAGGAAGGAAGAGAAAACAAAAATCAGCTGTACAAAGGTTATACTTATGTCAAAATAATCAGCATTGGCCTAAAGAAAAAACATCTATCAGTCGACCTTTATCGTAAACCCTTGCAGGCTAAAAATGCCCTGCAAGAACTACAGAACTTATCACATTCATTTCAGAACTATATGTTCACAGGCTACCTAATGTTTAATCTTTGCCCTCTACTACCAGGTGTTTTGAGATATAAATCTCCATATACTTTAAGGCTATTGTTGCCCACCAGACAGCACGCTTCAGGCCATGTTGATAATTTTTCCTGTTTGTTTTCCTCCCCAGTGGAATGCTGTTGCGCTGTGGGCCTGGGACATAGTGGTGGATAACTGTGCCATCTGTAGGAACCACATCATGGACCTCTGTGAGTTCTCACACTGAAATCCACATCCTACATAACCGCCCTGTTCTGTTCCGCTCCGCTCCAGACCGCCTGTGCAAAGCAAAGCATACAGCCTCGGCTTTCCCTCCCATCTGCCTCCACTCTGACTTCCACGAGGCAAAAGGAGAGCATGCACGATATTATTGTTAAATTCATAGGAGCAAAACAAGCAGAAATTAACACTTTAAAATGTAAAATGAAATATTGAAAAAAATCCCCATCATCAAGAATATTTACAGTTTCTGCCTAAATATTTATTTATTTTTTTGTATCTGGGATAACAAGGATCATACAAAATTGGCTTGAGTGAACTATGTTTGTTCTCTACTTCCAAACTCATTATCTCTTCACCCACACCTGTGATAGGAAGTTTGTTTGTAAATATTTTGATTGAAATGAGAAACCTGCCTCCGGGTATGTTAAAGTACCAATAGTTTGCATCCAATAATTTAATTAAATGGTCTTAGTTTTTGGGAATATATAAGAATTGTGCTCTAATTTGTATTCATCGATCTATTGTTACTATATTTTAATTTGACAAACTGGTTCTTCTTGACATTATTTTTCCTGTTTGGTTCGATTGCAATTGTGGATCTTAACGTGACTGGCTTAGCTCCGTATTTTGACGGTATAGGATAAAGAAGACGTACGTGAGCAGAGCGGTGACAGAGGATGTGGAATCTGAGGCTTACTTGTCTGCTGTGTTACATCATAAACCTTTGCCCACTTTTTAAAGAGCAAATGATTTTGTTGTCTCTGCATGCTGTCGATTGATGATTTTTAAAACTTCTCCTTCAGGTATAGAGTGCCAGGCCAACCAGGCTTCTGCCACATCGGAAGAGTGCACCGTGGCCTGGGGCGTCTGCAATGTGAGCTTTAACTCTGACATTTTTCAAGATCTTTTTTTTTTTTTTTTCCTAATCTCAAAATTTTGAGTGATTTCATTTAAAGCGGCTTAGTTGTTTTTGAAATTCCTTTGCTGCTTTTCTGGAAATATACGTGATTTTTTAAATCATCTGCTCTTAAAAATGCTAAAGATTAGAAACTATTATCATTTGGGTAAACATCAGGCAAAAAAAGTAACAATTATAAAATAAAACACAGTGTAGTTCGAATTTGAAATAATAATTTAATTTATCTGATAAAATTATCTAAGCAGAATATTCCATTTTATGAACTTTTTTATTGACATTATTTTTAATTGGCTGTTAAACATTTGAGCTCATGATTCAAACCTTTGATTTTAGGGCTACGTTAAAAAATAGAAACATAACATACGTCTCCCAATAAGTTGCTAATATCATTTTACTTCCATTTTGTTTTTTAACTCGATTCCTTTTTCCTTCCACAGCACGCCTTTCATTTTCACTGTATTTCCCGTTGGCTGAAAACCAGACAGGTGTGTCCTCTGGACAACAGAGAGTGGGAGTTTCAGAAGTGAGTATGATGAGTTGCTAGGTGTAGATTTTCCTCTAACAGCTGTACTGACTCTCTGTCTCCATCATGTCTTCACAGATACGGACACTAGCTGTTTTATTCTAGACTCGATCGATGGCTTCTGCAAACACCGGCCTCTCTGTCTTCATACCCCCCTCCTTTGCTTATAATACTAGACGTTGTTTTACACTTATTTGTTTTTGGGATGTTGTGAGTACATGAATAAAGAGTAATGTTATCACAAACAGGTACGGCTTGTTTATGAGTTGGTTTATGAATCGCATTGCGATGGATAAAGGCTCAGAGCGTCCAGAGGGCTCACTGTGTTACAGAGCAGTAATCCTATGGAAGAAAGCCAGATGATTCTTGATTTGGGTTTCTTAGTTATGTCCTGGCCCACCCTTTGTTTTAAAAAGATTTATATAACATCTGGTACTTTGATTTGTCTGCATTTAGTGAAAAAATAAAAAGACTGCAGACTTGCTATGTGTAATAAAGTGGAGCCAGAATGGACTTAATAAATGCTTGGACATTTTAAAAAAATGAGCTCTCTAGTTTAGAGCTCACCTCGCAGCATGTTGCTGCCGCTGGTAAACCTGCACACTAGACAGATTGTTGGAATCTAGTCTCTCATTGCACACTAGACTTTAATAGGGAGATACTGTAAGCACATGGGCACCTATTCAGAGATATCTGGGGAAGATCTCGCCAGTCCTTCCATATTACAAAATATATCGGCCAATTTTAAAAACTAAGGGCCGGAATCAACATTACTGGCTGCAGTTAAACAGATTTTTCTTAATTAATACAACTATATTGTTTAAAATGTAACACCAACATTAGTTCCGCTGATTTTGAACTCATTTACTTAAAAATACCATCTAATATTGAATTCAGTTGCTATTAACAGATCCTATGAATGCCAGGAAAAGAAGGATCTGTTTGTGCAGAAACAATAACACAGAAAATGACAATAGAGGGTTGTTTAATTAAACTGGCTTATTTTCAAGTCAGACTTAGTTGAACAAGTCTGGCTTCTATAAGTCTGACTCTGTCGGTTACTATGACAACAGAGCCGGTAAACTTAACCTGGTTAGTTTCCAGGTTTAGAGCCGACTGAGTTCAAACTGTGTCTTTGTCGAATCCAGCACCAGAGGCCACAGTCAGGACAGAAAGGGTTTTAGTGCCAGCTACATGTCACAAAATTAAATTAATACTAAATATTATACAGATATATATATATTCCTTCACAATTATGGAATATATAAATCATGGATTAAAAAAAAAAATCTGAATTTTATGTTTTGCTTCCTGAAAGGAAATTTGGAGGTGGTGGTTAGACAGCATTTCGTCATCCTTGACTCACATGCATGAATGTTTCCATTCAATTTCCAGACAAGGTTCCTTTCCTTAACTACTTGAACTCGACCTCATCGTTCCAACAGAAAACTCTTCTGTTCGCCACACACTGTGCAGAAGCCTGTGCATTTCTGCCAGTGTAAAGTCATGAATATATGAATACAGTTCAATGTAAAAATCTGGTCTTTATGTTGACATAAAGACAGTTTAATCAGAGCAATCATTTTTAAAGGAGCTTTTTGTTCTTTTTCACCCTTTACAAGGTTGGTGTTCCACTGCTGAGGTTACTGAAAGGGTTAAATGTGGAAAGTTTTAATTCCTTAGATTAGTATATTTTATCATTTCTTTAATCCATGCAAGATTTTGGCTAAAATGAGACTACTTTAATTAAAAGCAGTTCAAGAATAAAACTGTGACTTAGATATTCAGACAGAAACTATCTCAAACTGGGACATAAGTATTAGACTTCATTTTCATTCAAATAATTCCCTTTTTTTATTGAAAATGGAAGCCTTTTTTAAATGACCGAATAGACACCAGTTAGATATCACATTACATTTGGATATATCACTTTGAAATATGAAAAAAAGTGACAAATTGCACATTTAATCTCAGCAATGTCCCAACATCCCTTTCTGCTCTTATTGATAGTTACAGGAATTGCATTTTATATTTGAATGAAATAATATACTGCAAGTTCCTTTTTCGCAATGAAATATGATCGACTGCATCATTTGCTTTTGTGAAAGGCAAAACACATTAGTTGAACCAGGCTTGAATTTGCGGCTTATACCAATCGAGACTTATGGAGCCTAAGTTGGATCCGAATTTAACAACCAAGTCTGACTTTTCTAAAGTTTTAAATGAAATGATTTCTAATCTGCTCCATTATTCCATAAAAGTTTAGTCTTAAAAACAGCAGTCCACCTCTGAGGGCATGTCAAATTTTTCCTTTAATAGAAAAAACCATGATTATTATGGAGAAAGTAGTAAATTATCTTAAGGTGTGTCCTGTTTCATAAAGCCAGCAGCTCAAATGTAGCTGATAATTTTAAATTTCTGAATCTCCATTGGTCAACCAGGCTGAGATGCTGCAAACCCAGGTAGCTTCTTTCACTAAAATACTCAGTTTTTAATTTTCTTTAAAGATTTGATTAATGTAAACAATTCTCATTATTTTAAGCAAAGAAGTTTGAAACCAAAATCCTAGAAATTGATGCTAAAAACAAAGGGGAAAGAGTTGCTCATCAGCTAAATTCGCTCCTTTATATTTTATTACAATCATTAACGACTATGTAATAACTTCAGATCAATCCCATCAAACCATTTTCTCTCCATTTCGCTGGAGAAAAAAAAAAACTCTGCTTCATCACTTCCAGTCGTCTGGTCCACTGGAATCGACCCTGTAAAAACCAAGGGAATCAAGGGCCAAATAAGGAAAGAAAAAAAAATGGATATACACATTAAATTAGAATAAAATACAAGCTGAAGTTATAATAAAACCTGTTTTAAATCAAGGGTCATTTTTTATTTTGAACGTTTTTTTCCAGCAGGTTAAAACATTAACATTAGTACTTTCTTTAGCTTCAACAGATCAGATAAAGCACACCGACAGCTGTGTGAGTGATCTAAGACAGAGTTCAGAGAAAACCAGAGGGAAAAAAACAAAACCAAAAACTGGACAATGTATTTAAATGTTTGTAGGAAACACTAGAGTCTTAATGCAGGCGGCTTCATATCAGCCGTTCCAGCGACAGAGGTTAAGAAAAGTCCCGTCTGAGAGGTGGCCCAAGAATCTGAACCCCCCCTCATTAACTGGTTCAGTGAAGTGCTAACAGGCTGAGTAAGAACATCGCAAAAAAGTTGCTCAACAGGTTTTTTTTTTTTTTCTGTGACATCGCACCAGTTTGACATCACCCCCCCACTCTGAACTAAACACAGTGAACAATTGTTGAAAAGCGGCGCTCTCTGGATCCTCCCACCACTCGGTTCTGGTCTCCTTCCCGCCTACGGCTGCGGGGGGGCTCCGAACTTGGAACTCAGCTTGGTGACCAGAGCCATGATTTTGGGGTTGTTTTGATACTTGGAGATGTTGGCCGGGTTCTGGGCAACATCCTGGAATGCAGCCATGACCTCAGGGTCCTGGATTTGGATCAGAAACACAGACAATCAGCTTAAAACAGACCCTTAGAAACAAATCTGACTGACATAAAATAACATCTTAATAATTCAACCTGCTGTAAAAAGACAAACTATTCCTGTAATTCAGTGAAACTCTTAAACAGTAACAGCGTTTCCCCATTAATGAACGAGTTTGGGCCCGCCGCAGTCTTATATAGACGGAGAAAGAGAGATGGTCAGTGACGGTTCTACTCCCCAGGCGGGACCCACTCCAAGCACTTGGTGTAACCCAACGGAAAATCTTCAGAACGGCTCCAAATGAAACAACCCCATATGGGTGAGTAGAACAGGATGTCATAGCTAAAATAATGGACCCAATGTTTAAAAAAAAAACAGCATTCCCCTTTAAGTGGGATACAAACACACTTAAAAATGTGCACACATGAAAACCCCCGAGGGTCAGAGACTTTTCTAAAATCCTGTGGGAAACACTGCAGTAATTTATTCCAAGCATCTGTCCTATCAGGTTAATTAATTATAATAAAAAGGTCCTTATCTTCAGTCCTAAGGAGCTACTATCCTATTACGTGTAGATGCATCCCTTTTCCACCTCAGCTGAAACAAAAATTGTCTCGTTACCAGGCCATTGCTGAATGACAGCGCAATGTTGGGAATTCAGCCATTTGATCCAGGTGTGTTCAGATGCATTTAAAAGTTTGAGGTTAGTAGCTCTTTATGACGGGACTTGGACATTCCTGGTGAATACAGAGTCAATGCAGAAGCATCTTGGGCTAGCTTAAACCCTCAACAGAACCGCTGGCTGATCATTTAGGCAGTAATTCAAGCAAAAGGAGCCCCACTCCAGTAATAAATGAATATTCTGTTCAGTAAACTCATTTCTGGAACAAGGTTTGTTGTTTTAATGGAATACTTGAGCATTCTCTGTGATTTGGCATTTTAATCAACTGTAAGTCTTCATGATCAGAATGGAAATAATTAAGTATCTCAAATACATTTTTGATATTTAAAATGTTTAATCTAATTACTGAAATAACTTATGTTGCTATAATTTCTATAGACGCTCCTCTACCCACTTGTTTTCCCCCCATGGTGAGTTAATGTTGTCTTGTGAGAAAATATACTCCTATTTCCTGTCAGCCTTTGGTTCAAGTCTGCAGTGCATGTATATAATAAGTTAGTACATTTATTTAATCCAGCTCTTATAATATTAACTGTTTTGTTTGATGAATAAAGCTGATTGAGTCGTAAAAACATGCATGAACAGAACGATCCATATATAAACCAAACATTTTTGACATTAGCATTTTGGTTCCTCCAGACTTATTGAATAAAAAGAAACTCCATATTTGAAGCTGAGCATCTATAAAAAAATAATGAAAGGTGGTTTAACATGAGGGATTATTGTTAATTTGAGAGTCACCTTCATGGCGTTGAGAACCTCGGGATCTGAGAGGAAATCACCCAGACCGGGCATACCAGCAGGGACCCCCCCCGGGAATCCAGCAGCTCCTGTAGAACAGATCCAAATGGTTACTATGGTGAACAGAATCAATTGTCTAAAATAAATAACCTGTGTTTCTTCTGAAAACAAATCTAAACACAACCCTCTTATCAAACATGAGTAGGACTTCAATGATCAACTTGTTAATAACTCCATGCAGTGCGTAGCAGAAAGGAAATGCTGCCACTCGTACCTGGGAAGAATCCTCCTCCAAACTGTCGGGTTTCCTCTTCCTGCCATGACCCCAAAAAAAAAAAAAAAAAGTGAGGCAAATTGATCAGATTGGATTTAAAATCTCCAAGAAAGTGGGAGACTCACCCTCTGTGCTCGTGCGTGCTCCTCTCTGGCTTTCTTTATGCGCTCCTGTTTCTGTTTAATCTCCTTCTCTTCCCTCTTCCGCTCATATTTGCGTCTGTGCTCCAGAATTTTATTAGCCTGATAAACGACAGTAAAGTGAACAATTTAAACCATTTATACTTTAAAATCCCATCTTAAAGTTGCAGAGCATCTATGCTTCCCCAATCTGGTACCTTGGGCTGGACTTCCTTTAGCAGCGCGCTGGCGTCCTCGTCGTAGTCCAGCTTACAGGCCATGGCCAGGTCTTTGGCTGCCTCCTCCCAGTGACCAAGCAGCCTGCAAAGAAACACGCATGAAGTAAAACAAGCAAACTGCTGCACATTTCAACATGATACAACCTTTATCCTTCATGCATTGAGTTTTAAGGGATGTTTACTTTGTGCAAGGAGTAAGAGGTTGTAAAATTAAAACTGAACATCCTCCCCTTTGGAGGAGACAAACATTTCTATTATCGGGTTTTATTCTAGTACCTGTGTGCTTTGCCCCTCCACTTGTAGGGCTGTGCAGAGTCTGGGTTGATGCTGATGGCTCTGTTGCAGTCTCTGATGGCCGCGTTGGGTTTCTGCATCTTAATGTACACACTAACACAGAGACAGGAACATTTTAAACAGCCGTTTTATGTTTGAGGTAGGAAGGTCCATTTAAAAGCAATCCAACATGCTCACCTCGCCCTCTTGGCATAAAGAATGGCAACACGAGGGTTCAGCTTGATGGCTTCTGTGAAAAGATCCAAAGCTTTCTGAAGATCACCTAGGATATAAGGAAAGAAAAGGTTAATGAAGACAATCCCTTCTAGTCCTGAAGATTGCTTTTTATTTTATTTTATTTTTTAAATAAATAGATCACTCTTGGATCTGAGTTGCAACCTTCTCCAAGAGCGTTGATAGCCTCAGTCTTCTTTTCATTGGCCTGGTCCATCATCTCCTCTGTAATCTATAAAAACAAATTGAAATGATTCATCTCCAGCCTTTGTCTGACTGAACTGCTGAGCTTTCACTTAAACCTCTTCATTGGTACAGGAGAAACATTTCACCTCCGCGTTTTCAAACTCTCCCATCTCCTGCGGCTCATCTGTGTCTGGCTCAATCACTCCCTCGTTGTCGATTTCTAAAAGAAAGAAGCATTAAGTCTTTTTCTTTTCTCCCAAAGCAGACACTCCAAACAATCTTATCTTCATTTGTCAGCTTCCTATCCTCTTATCTTCAACATATCTAAAGCCTCGACCCTACTGAGGACAAACGGAGCAACAGAGAAGCTTTAAAACTAAGTCATGGCTTCCCAGGCTGGACAACATTCAGCTAAAGGGAAATACAATACAGCTGAACGTACTGCATTAAGCTGCAAGAAGGATGCCGTCAGAAGTCGCTTTCAATAGGAAAGAGAACAAGAGAAAAAAAAATAATAATAATGTTGGGCTTCAGCTAAACACAGTCATAAAATCCTTTTGTTTTTTTGTTGGATTCATTATTTTAATCAGTAAATCCAATCAGTGTGGTTTTGGCCCTTCCTCTGTATCGACGTCAACCCTAAAGAGGTGTGCTGAATTTTAACCGCGATGATAGCAACCATTAGGTGTTTTCCATTAGCCATTTCTAAAGCCCATTTTGAGGTATCGCATCAGTAAAGCTTGATAAAAAAAACAGAAAAATTTAAATAAACTCCCATAAAGTCTCATTTTTGACTCACTTGAGGTGATTTTTGTTTTTTGTCAAACAGGATTAATGCACAAAGGAGATGAAACACTTTAAAATCAGCTCTGACGTAGTTCACTTTAACTTCACATGACTTATCAGCCGAAACTGTCAACGTCTTCCAGGATGTTCCCATTATGGGTGTACATGTATATTTCATTAAAACTTACATCCATTATCTGACCCGTGGTCAGTGCTAGATTAAAGTCTCTACTTCCTATTTACTACAGCCATGCGTGACGACGTAACATGGGAATACACTTTGTGCTGCTGGGTAATTCTCTTTAAACCCGCAGGAAACAAT
>NW_015150860.1:588771-590695 GCF_000732505.1 Cyprinodon variegatus
TTTAAGAACTTTTAAAGTTTGTTTAAAATATTATTCTCAGTTGAATGGAAACACAGCTACTGTGTAGCAGACGGGAAAACAAACGAACCAAGGCAAACTGCTAAAGCTGCTAATGCTAAATCCACGAACAGAAGATTAACAAGACAAATTCTGATGTCAGAATGGACTGTATCTACTTGTTTTTTCTACTAAAATTATTAAAACAGAGACAATTTCCGAGGGATTTTTCAGGTAAAATGACTCCTTTCATGAAAAAATACAATAAAGAAACCAACATCCTGGTCCTACGTTAAGGCGCAGAGACCTTTGTGTTTTGAAGCTGATTAAACGACAAACAAAGAGAAGAACTTGGTTCGTCATTTTCAAACCAATATTAGCTCTAAAGAATTGGCTAAAACTGCCCTTTAAGGATGACACTGATGTTAATTTCCTGGAGAACGCATGTTTATGTTGCTACCATGTCTAGTTAGACAAAACGTCGATGTCAGTTCACCAAGCTGACCAGTCTTTTAAGAGTGACATTAAAAATAACCATTGGAGCCCAAACCGTCACTTCGATGAAACTATGACGGAGTTTCTCAGGTGTGTTTGTTGACAATCAGATGATAAAGGTGTAGAAAATCCCCTCATGCCTGCTGTGCATAAACTGATACTGTGAGCCGTTTCTTTTCCAAAGACCCAAAAAAAACAAAAAAAAAACTGTGGCATCATAAATACTAGGTTTGAGGGTTCTGTCTGGACTTAAATTTGGTCTAACTGGATCTTTCACCAAAAAACACACATGACCAAATCACTAGACATAAAATCAACCCATAAGCTGTGATCAGACAATTATTTCATCTCCTCAGTACCTATTTCACTCTCCTCGCTCTCAGGGTCCACTGGAGACTCCGGCTCAGGAGGCGACGCTGCTGAAGGAGAAGGACCGCATGGACAGCCACCCTAAACATCACACAAAGACCCGTCACTCATAACTGTTGTTTTTAAAAAAATTCCCAAAAAGTAAAAAAAAAACAAAAACAATCCGCTACACATTGTTTCCAAGTTTGAAAACGTTTCAATTCAAAATGTCAGGAATAGCATTAAGTTCGAGGCTTATAGAGTGGACCAAAAACGAAGCCTTGTTTTGGCTTAGAGAACATGCAAATTGACCCGGACCTTTGGGGGGGGTCTTTCTCATAAGTCACACAAAAACTTTTGGAAAGAAAATATAATCTGCACATTACCTGGCATGAATCCTGTTTCTTAGCCAGCGGAGGGATATTAGCGCCCATACTGCAAGAAAACATGAGGAGTTTGTAAATGCAACTATGATTATAAAATGGATCCAAAATATTTTAAATTTATTCTGCGATTCAGAAAAGGATAACATCCCTATCAATTCTCAACATATTTTCTTAAGGCAACAAAGTCCAGTGTATTTCATAGGGATGATTGAGTATCTGAACCAGCATTGGTTATAAAGACACCTAAAACGCACAGTGGGAGGAGCAGTGAGGATTCCCACCTCTGGGTTAGATAAAAGCTTTCAGTTTAACACACAATGATTCATACTCATTTTCATTCAACAAAGAAACTTGTTTTTATATACAAAATAAGAAAATATTCTAAAAAAACTGTTTTATTTAATTTCATTAAATAGGATTTATAAATTAGATACCCTTCTCCATTAGCAATTAGTCATTGGTCTTACAGCGATTAAATCTTTCATATAATTACTGAGCAGCTTTTAACATTTCACTGGTTTTTGTATCATTTCACTCATCTTCAACCTTTTCAAAGATCCTCCAATCGGCTCCACGTCAAAACTAACTTAGCCTCGTGAGACCATCCTGATCTCGCAAGCTTTCAAGATTTCACTCACTAATCAGTCTGGATACTCTCCATTAAAGAAAATTTGGAGCCGTTCACCAAACCAACGTCC
>NW_015150860.1:591387-594707 GCF_000732505.1 Cyprinodon variegatus
AACCAGTAAGATGGCCCCTTCCCAAAATTACTTCAACTGAAGGTTTCCAGATGGATATGCGGATCCAATCTGGAAATCCATCTGACGGAGTCAGGTTAACACTAACTGGCTCGCTATGAAATCATTATTTTACTGCCAAATAAAAGAAAAGCCTTTGTCGTGTTAAAAAAGGCACACAATTCTTTCTTAATGTGTGTAACCAAACTGACCCTAGTTGTTTAACCCTCTATAAGGCAAGTTAGCATTTTTGATAACTTGAATACCCCTTACAAACACATCTGAAAAGTTAAAAAGTTAATATGCTTATGTGAAAGTTAAAAAGTTAATATGCTTATGTGAAAGTTAAAAAGTTAATATGCTTAGTCACAAAGTAAAAAAATGTTAGTGCCAGTATCAGCATTAATGCCTCTAAGGTTATGTTGCAACAAAGAGTGTTTATCAGGAATTTCTTAAAGAAGCACTTTTTCAATTCAATTCAGTTTATTTATATAGCGCCTATTCACAACACATGTCATCTCAAGGCACTTTACAGTTCAACCAGATCATCCAGTCCAACTGATTCAAAGTTTTCTATCTAAGGAAAACCAGTTGATCACATCGACTCATTGACTCGAATGCAATCCCTCACATCAAGCATGCTTGTAGCAACAGTGGAGAGGAAAACCTCCCTTTTAACAGGAAGAAACCTCCAGCAGAACCAGGCTAAGTGTGAGCTGCCATCTGCCGAAGTCGACTGGGCTTTTTATTTTTCTTAATATATTCTGGCAAGTTGGTGTTTCTTGTTATTACATTGACATTCATTTTTACCATCAAAATATCCACATACTTTTGAATATTACAAAGAATAAGGTCTTGTCCTGGATTCCAATAACACCATCGGCTCGAAATTTTGATTTTCAAAGTATTTCAATGAGTGGCAATAAATGGTTAAGGGGTATGAAAATTGTTACAAGGCAATGCATTTTTAGAAATCCCACCTGTAAATAAAAATGTGTCACTCAGTTTACATTATTGAGCTATCTGTTTCATACATAATGTTCTGCAACCTGCCAGGCCCTCCTCAGTGATCAATATTACAGTTTATACCCTGATTTTCTGTTTTTAATATCATTATAGGAGGAGAATAGATCTATATTTGAATGGATGTTGATATCCTGCTGGTTCCGCACAAACACAAATGGCTGCTGGTTCTAACTGGAAGGTGGGCGGGTCAGAACACGTGGTCAGACTGCAGAGCGTTATAGACTTAAACATATTAGATAAAACTCAAACAAAGATCGTCTCTGTCAGTTTATCCCTTAAACAGGGCCCAGTGAACGGTGTGTTTCAGAGATCCTGACCTCTGCAGCCAGGTGCGGAAGAAGCCCATCTCTGGAAGGTGCAGGATCCCTGGATTGGACTCGCATAGCTGCACGAAGCTCTTCAGTTCGCTCACTTTTCTAGGGTCCATGCTGGCGCCTCAAGGTCCAGCACACGGAGCGCTGCGATCGGCCTGGAAGTAGAGGAACAGACAGGCAAACTCAGCCAAGTAGAGCGTTTTAAATGCTGAGCGGATAATACCTCCCTGTAAGCTAGGAGATGCTAGCATGTCAAGGCATGAGCTACCTGCTCTACGTTCTCTAATTCACCAAATATTTCAGCTTAACCAAAAAAAGAAAGATAAAACAACCAACATAAACAATAAAAAAATAAAATTAGAACAATTTAAATAAATATTACAATAGTTCAAAGAGAGAACTTTCTGGAAATGTGGATCAGCGCGTGACGCGCCGATCCTTTGACGCATGAAAACAACCTTCCTCCGCTGAATGAAACTCGGTATTTGCATGGTTTAAATAAAATAAAAGTGCACAAACCTGACTGGGAATGCTTGAAGAGGAGCAGAAGCGATGTAGAGGAAGGTTGTGGTCGGTTTTATCGCCTCAACCAATGCCCTGCTGGAGGCTGCGTCGCTTTTATGTTTCATTCAGGCGACAAATCGGACAGACCCAAGGAGCATGGGTGAAGTTTGTCCTGAACGCGGTTTTTCAGGAAGGGTTTTTGACAGGATGAGTTTTATAGAAATTTGTGTAACACGGACAAGATATATGAAAGGAATATTGCCAAATTAACAAAGCTTGGGTTTTGAATAAAACATTGAAAATAAATGTTTAAAGGTCCATCTCAAATGTTCCAAAACACAATGGAACCTGTCCAGTCATAAGGCTTTTGGATTATGCAGCCAGACAATGAGTATTTTTCAGAGACATCTTTGTAAATCATTTTCTAATTTAGGAACTTAAAATAAAGTTTACTCCGGCTATGTTTTCAGGATAATAAAATATGTTTAAAGATCTTAAACACTGAAGAGTGACAAAACTAACCTTACTATGATTATGAAACTAGAAACCCATAATACGCAGAAAAATTAAAAACACCCTCGAATGAAATATACACAGAGAAATGTAGTGTGTACCTAAATTGAAGCTAGTTATAATCTGATCAAAACAGGGAACTGTCTGTGATACCATGATTATGTGTGTGTGCGCAAAATAAACATGTATCATGGTTGTCTTAATCTACATAACCCACACATAACTTATGCTAAAATGTTATATTAATTTCTTGAAAAACTGTTCTATGCCTGACAAACCAAACCCAGGGAGAATTTTGACCCACAGAATGAGTGTGGCTAACAGTGCAGGGAGCTAGCAAAGGCAGATAATGGTTATAGGGTATTTTTTATTGTTTTGTTTTTAAATCTCTACTAGGGAAATAATAGGCCACATTCGTCAGACTACATGGTAGATTAAACGTTTTCCACCAGGAAAAAGAACATATCTAGAATAAATATAGCAAGATGAAAATAGAAGAAAAAAAAAAAAAATTAAAAAAAATCCTATTTTGACAGCACATATATTTCCAATAATAGAAAAAAATTGAATAATAAATTGTGAAAATTATCTATGAAATAAAATGATAACCTCTTGAAGGCTAATTTGCAACATGGGCGGTTCTAGATGGGGGCTAACAGGGGCCAATGGCCCAGTAGAACAGGTCACTGAAAGAAATACACTAATAAAAATAAAATCTAAGTAATTTTTTCTTTAATTTATTATATTTCCCTTTATTTAGGCACACAGTAAGACAATGTACCTATGGAATAAGATGAATTTATGCTTAAAGTGAGGAAAAAGAACTCATTATCTTATATCAAGTGCATCGTATCTAATTATCTTACTTTAAGAGGAAAGAAACACTCATTTCTTTGGCAGATCATCTTATATACCTGCTCAAATTAAAAGCAAATACACAGATTGAAAAATAAAAATATATATTTT